>NW_026931442.1:0-47123 GCF_032062105.1 Saccostrea cuccullata
ATCTAAAAATAATGAGTGTCCACAACCTCTACAACATCCTGGCACACCGCAGAGAGTTGGCATTCGTTACAAATTAATTAAGTTGGAGGTATATGTCCAGGAGAAACCACAGTGTCTCGCCACGCGACCATTTGTTTACACCCAGTCAAGCGCCTGACAAATTCAAACGTTTGCGTAACCACCTCTAATACCGCAGCGCCACCCGACGATTAATGACGTGAATGGATACTATTGTACCAGTTAATACAGTGAATTTTCTGAATGGTGTTATGACTGAATAAATTGTGGGTGTTCAAAATGGAAAAAATGTTTTGTTTCTTTAAAATCTCACGTGGTCTCGTAATTGATATTTACGAAATAGAATTAAAAAATTAAACGAGACTTACCTTGGTTAAGGTGAAGTTTGATTGAGATTCTATGAGGAAATAGAATCAATGAAGAGATCACGTGCCACCCACCCACCCTGCATATGCAAGGAATGTAATTTATAAATGTATGATTGGTAAAATTTCATTTACACAGATGTATGATGTATACATTTGTGTAAATGATGTAACAAAAAAATTTTTCGCTTTAAATCCTGAATCCGCACATGCGCAGTACAATCTCACGTGATCTCTTCATTGATTCTATTTCCTCATAGAATCTCAATCAAACTTCACCTTAACCAAGGTAAGTCTCGTTTAATTTTTTAATTATTGCTGAATATTACTGATTAGTTGAAATGCATTTTTTTTGTTCCCCTACTCTGTCTATAGGTATTAAGTAACCAAACTAAACACCCTTAGTGTATAGTTATGATTAGCAATGGTGCCTCTTTCAAAATTGTGAATGCCATGATGTCTAGTTTAAACAGTGTTAAAACATGAACCAAAGTCAATCGTTGTAAAGTTGTTGCATGCTCAGGTGACCTATAAGGCCCATGGGCCTCTTGTTATTATATGTTTTCTGTCCATATGCCACTTTGGAACAATTAATGTGTCTAAGCTTTGCATGATTGCATGTACTTGATGGTCTTGCATATGAAATTTACAGGAGGAACCAACCAATTGTTATCATTCTGCCAGTTTTGAGAAAAAGCTTTGATGAACTCCCTCAGTTTCTGGAAACCAAAACAAAGAATTAAATCTCGGTAACTTTGTGTTATAAACATTAGCAAATCTGGCAAATGTATGAGGTCCCCAGATGGAATCGATTAACTGAAAAAATACATAATTTGTTTACAAATCTTCGTAAACAATACTATTAAATATATAACTTGCCTTTGTATTCAAATTTTTAGGATTCCAGACAATTCTGAGAGTAGCACTCAGCACATTCAGGAAAATGCTAACGATTGTAAGTGAGGTTTTGTAATACCTTTCTGCACAATACTAACACAATTTTGATTATCTGTGTGCCATACATTTTTGCAAGTGAAATCACCTGAAAAAGAATCTAATGCTAACTAAATTGCTTTCAGTTCTCTCCACGTAGAACTCATCATCGTTTCACTTTCTGGCCATCTCCTGTGAAAAACTTTTTCATTTAGTTCGATAGTATAAGCAGCAGCAGCAATGTTGCTTGCGTCGGAATACACGCTTGCGTCGGAATACACTAAAACATTGGAAAAATTATCTAGACCCATACGTTTGAGATTAAGCTTTCTTAAATTTTCCAGCCAAAATATTGATTCTTTTTTAACTGCATCTGTAAAAGAAAACAATAGCAAGCAATCCCAAAATGCTGTATTTTCAATAGCTAGATAAATTTGTCTAGTCATTAGACTGGAGATGTTCCCTTTAACCGGATAAGTAGTATAAGGGGTCTAGATAGATACTCATTCTGATTGGCTGAGAGAAATCACGTGATCAATTCTGATTGGTGGAGGGGAAAAGGGGGGTCAACTGAGTGGAGTGCTAACCCTAACCCCCTATCCCTAACTAGCCCTAACTAACCCTAACCCCCTAACCCTAACCCTAACTAACCCTAACCCCTAACCCTAACTAACCCTATCCCCCTAGCCCCCTAACCCTAACCCTAACTAACCCTAACCCCCTAACTAACCCTAACCTATTCCCTTAAATACTGGAGTTGTTTACACAGTGTTTTTACATTAACGTAGGTACTACGTTTTTTTATGCTGACTACACAGGTAAATACTGGCAGATTCAAGTCAGGGGACCGTGTGTAAAAAATATGCTGACTATACAGGTAAATACTTGGCAGCGATTCAAGTCAGGGGACCGTGTGCAAAAAATATGCTGACTACACAGGTAAATACTTGGCAGCGATTCAAGTTTGTTTAGGACCGTGTGCAAAAAATATGCTGACTACACAGGTAAATACTTGGCAGCGAGCCAAGTTTGTTTAGAGCCGTGTGCAAAAAAAAAAAAAATATGCTGACTACACAGGTAAATACTTGGCAGCGAACCAAGTTTCTTTAGGACCGTGTGCAAAAAATATGCTGACTACACAGGTAAATACTTGGCAGCGATTCAAGTTTGTTTAGGGCCGTGTGCAAAAAAAAAAATATGCTTACCTATGCATTGTGACGTCATCCATGTCAGCGAGCTACCCTATACATTATGACGTCATACACTTGTAAAATTAAAGTTTCATTTTCACTTTTGTTTCTAAGAAGTCAACTTAGATTTTCAAAAAATGTAAGACTATCTTTTTTTTTCCTCTCTTTTACTTTGATGATTTTCCTACTGTGAAGCTTTCCATGTATAAAGCTCAATTTTTCCATGACCACGGAAGTAAACATCCTGATGCATTCTTGTCATGTGAATGTTGAGAGCGTGTTCATTTTTGAAATCTCCTTTCTGACAGACCTATTCCACAGGTAAGTTTGTCTTATTTTTGTTTACATTTCCTATATGAAGGTCATCTTTGTATTTAACCATGATTATGTAAAGTTCTGTTTTGAATGTAAATACTATATTTATCCTCATTTCATGTGATTTACAGTTGTTTAGCCTGCATGTAACTCAGAGTGCATTTAATAATTCTATGATGGGTCATTCTATGATTGAATTTCAATCAGAAAAATGTTCACTAAATTTTGGTAAAATACATGGTATCTTTTTACATTTCTATCCCTTTTGTCTGTAAATTATTGCTTTACTTACATTGTAAAATGAGGTTAATTGTGTATCACTGAATATTGTATGATTTTTTTTCAGGATCAGCTGAGATGTAATCAATCACTGGATTATTTAATGCATAGGCTAATTGGGCATATAGTTGAATATCTCTGGTAAGTTTGTCTTGTTTTAATTTTTTACATTCCCTATGAAGGTCATCTTTGCATTTAACCATGATTATATGGTTAATTTAATTACTGTGTAATACTTTATCTGATATCTCTAACTTACATTCATATAAACACACCCTTATTTAACCTAAAATATATCAAGGGATCTTCAGAATATTAATAAGTCCTATTGTATAAATTATATGATATAATTTCATAATTCATTATGTATGTTACCCATGGCCATGGAATTCAGACTTACTAAATGGTGATCAAAGAGATATTAACTAGGAATCTAATAAGAGAAAAGGAGGAATTTACAAAAGATTAAAGTCATTTACTTTTTGTTTTGATTCTAAATATGTGTGATATATGCTATACATATATTTTCATTTTCACTTTTGTTTCTTAAGCTTTTCAAAAAAAAAATGAAGGACTACATGTTGTACTGTGATGATGTAAAAAAAAAATAAAAATGTATTTTTCTGTATGCATTACTGATAGCTATTAAACCAAAATTGAATCTGCTGTTAATAAAAGGTCTTTTAGTGTCTAAATAATTAATTTGATAATCATTTTATTTTGTGATATTAATACATTAGTTGTGCTTGTTTATTATCTATAAATAACATGATGAACTTTTCTCATCTCGAGTTAATGTTAAAAACAATTTGTTTTGAGTCTAAAAACAAATATTTTCATGATCTTTTTTTTGACATTGTACATGTTATATTTAAACATGCATTGTTTCATACAGTACTCTGTCATATTAAAAAAAATGCTTTTATTTCTACAGTCATCAACATGGAATGTATGACTTCATCTTTTATACAGTCGGGTTCGGGGTTTCGGGCGGCCATGACGAATTTCGGCAAGATTTTACCCCAGTGAAAAAGGCTTGTAATCCACAGTGTAGGTCTTTTAAAGTTGTTTCACATTGTTTATGATTGTGATTATGTTATCACTCACCTATATGTTTAATGTTAGCTATGCTAAATAACCCATTTCTGTGTAATTTGAGAGAATGTTTTTGTCATGTGCTTAAAGTATGGCCTGCTATTCATGTCATCATTTAAAGTCGCTCCTCAAATAAATCTGTCTTAAAAAATACATTTTACAAATGACATTTAATATGATTAGAGTATAGGTATCCAAATATATAAGAGATATTATTTTGCATTACATATATAAGAGGCATTGTCTCATGTAATTTAAATCATAATAACAAAAATGGAATTTATTTTTCTATACAGTCCTCAACCTGGAAGATATGTTTTGTTCCTAACCATCTATAATCCATTCTCTATGAAGTGAAGCCTGGCTGCTCTTCCTTTGGAAATACACAGTTAGTCAATCAACATAGAAACACACAAACTTGAAGGTAAAGTTTCAATGAGATACAATTGTAACTTTTATTTATTTATTTATTTTTTTTGTTACATATGCATGTTTATATTTTTGAATTGATAAATAAATGATATATTTAAATAAAGAGGGCTTGGTGGTCATGGTCATGTTTAAACCATATTGATATCCTTCACAAGAAAAGGCATAAAAATTCATGATCAAATTTTAAAACTAAAATGTATGAAGTTTTTCTGTGCCAAATGATAGTTAACAGCTAAAGATAGCATATCTATAGAATAAGTTAAATATGGCTAATTTGTTAACCCCCAGTTTCCTTAATAGCATAGTTGGTAAAGATAGCAAGTTTTCACTTCAATTGCTGGTGAATTCTGAATTTTCCATTTAATATTAACATTATATCACAGGGAAAGAATACTATAATGTGGTTCATTAGGATGACCAGAAAAGAAATCTTAATGACCCTTATGACTATGTATAAAGTCTGTAACCTTATAACTGATGTAAGATGACCTGATTGTTTGGAATTAAAATTTCCTGGTGTTTCTATTACCCAAGATCTTCTTATGAGTGCATGGGACTGTTGTAACCCTTCTCCTGTTTATAAAAATAATACCTTGGAGCATGACACTTTATTCATTTAAGGTACTTTCAATATCATTTCTATGAGTTTGTGTTCTTTTTCTTTTTAATAATCTAGTGTTATATCTCCTTTACCCTAATTAATATGCATGCTTCCAAAATCATTATAGATCTGTCTGTATAGTTTTTTCAGCTCTTTGAACACAAATACCCTGATTCAAACTTTTGAGGTAAACATCATGGAGACATCATAAATGATTATCAGAGTGTATATATCACAATCTTGACCATAAGGTCAATTAAAATGGTCAAAAGCACAACAAATGAAAGTGAAAACTTTCTTATCAGAATACATAATTTTGTAATATTAATTCTTACCTTCTTTTGGTAATAAATGGTTATATTCTTCATTAGCTTCTTCTGCAATCAAGGATCTTTCTATGTAATCTCTGACAACATTAGGATCACCCTTTTCTGGACATAATTGGTTATATTCTTCTTGAGAAATGATCTCAATAATGCTATCTTTTTTTTTATTTTAACTGGTATACCTCTGTCTACATCTTTCTCTGAAAGAACTCTCTTTTCAAACTGAATTTTACTCATTCCTTTACTCTTTTCTTTACTGGAGGTGTTACCCATGGTTAATATGAAAAGTCAAAATCTGATGTTACACCTTGTATTTATACCCTTTTTTGTCTATATTTAGAATTCCATCAAGCTTATATTACATAACAAATTTTTTTTTTTTCAACTAAGACATTATTTTTATTTTCCAGGATATTCTAGTGAGGGCTTATGGAAATGATCTATGTCTACTCTCAGAATGGTGAAAGACTATCAGATTATGCAAAGACTAACAGGATATCCTCTCTTGGAACACTGAAATAAGAAAATCAAACAGGAGGTGGATGGAGGATTTAAGAAGCACAGGTGAAAGACTATCAGATTATGCAAAGACTAACAGAATATCCTCTCTTAAAACACTGAAACAAGAAAATCAAACAGGATGGAGGATTTAAGAAGCACATAGATAAATATGATTTCCAACCAATTTAAGTACGATCATAGACTGTGCTTTACAGGATGACAAAGAAAGGACCCAGGATAGTATCTTTTACTGTCAGACACTGACTATGGATAAGATGTAGCCATTTATGAAACTGAGATCTAGTCAAATCAAGTATTGAGAACATGATTTTCTGATAACATGAATTTATTCTCACCAACTTCAAAGTATCTATATTTATTTTTTTTTTATTATATATATATTATATATATATTATTATATATATTATTTATTATATATGTATTTATTTTTTTACTAACTCATATTGAAGACAGTTGTTATGTAAGAGAAGTATACATTTAAACCTTTTATTTTTCATCTTATTTCTATAACCCCTAACAAATTACACAGATGTTTTAGAAGCTAGCTTTGCTGTAATTATTACTTTCCTGGAACGGTAAATATATTTTGTTTGTGTATGTGTATCCTATTTTGAATTTAAAATAGGTCTCAATAGGACCCCCTAAAGATGCAAGTGTCCCCTAATCTGTGATGTAATAATATCTTGAATATTTTTTAACATCCCATAGACTTCATGCTTACTTCACAGAACAGGTTAGAGTAATGCACTTAGTTTTCTAGGACACTTCATCAGGGTCAAAGCATGAGATTATTGATTCAGAGATAACTACCTTTGAAAATAATTTGTAACATACAAACTTCACATCATAAGTAAAGAAAGATTCAGAGATTTTCTATAGATTTTTGGATCATTTTTTTTTTTCATGGGTTATATTTTCAGTTGTTGTAACTTTAACAATTTGTGATAACCTAGAGACTTTTTTATCAGCTTTATTGGGTGGCATGGCATATTCTTTGGTAAATCATATGCACTATGTTCAAGGATGTTTAAAGACTATGACTATGTAATACCTTAGAATTCTATTAAAATCTTAATATCACTGCATAGATAAAAACTGGTTGGAATAATACATGTTGACAATAATTTGCAACCTACAAACTTCACATCATAAGTAAAGAAAGATTCAGAGATTTTCTATAGATTTTTGGATCATTTTTCTCCTGGATTATATTTTCAGTTGTTGTAACTTTAACAATTTGTGATAACTTACAGACTTTATAAAATTAGGTGCAAATTTTTAGGAAAGGATTGAAATGTTAATCAAATGTACATGTTCAAGTGTGTATAAATGATTATTACAAATATGTAATACCTAAGAAGGATCTGTTAAAATTTTATTATCACTGCATAGATTAAAGACTGGTTGAGTCCATATTTATTATATTATATAAATAATAATTTCCCAAATGTATTTTTGTATATCTTCCTAATGTTTAGAGTGTACCATTAAGTTGAGTAGAAAAAATTTTTTGAATATTACTCACAGACTGTTTCGGTAATAAATTTTAATATAACTAAGCATAATATTTTTATTCTGAATAAACATTGGATTTAGAATCGCACTCATTTACACTTGCAAAGGAAATGCACTGACAAAATATCTGTTGATGTACGCTATAATTATTTATTCGTACATATTCCTTCCAGTCGTAATAAAATATCTGCTCGCCGATGGAAAAGTCGAATTCAACAATGAAATGGTATATGTAGTAAGTATCCCGAAAAATGCTAAAAGATATCCTTGATAATTGTTTTGTATTCTCACCTTCATATAGTTCTTTACTATATCTTTTTACAACTTGCAAATTTAAAGCGAAAGTGAAAAAAGCTCGTGCGAGTCATTATTCGCTTTCAGCGGTCATTATTAAAATATAATTACTTCGTATTGACCAATCAGATTATGGGATTTCACAAAGTTATATAATATTACTATGTAATACCTTAGAAGTCTGTTAAAATTTTATTATCACTGCATAGATAAAGACTGGTTGGAATAATTTATGTTTTGAAATAAGGTTTAGGGAAAAAAGTCAAGACTGTGGATATGACTTTTATTCAAATGGTGCAGTACAGCAACTCTGGTGATTTACATACCTTCAGTCATAAATAGATAAGTATTGGGAAGATCTAGATTTTGAAATTTTTTTCAAAAGTATAGAACTTTTTTTTAAGTTTGAAAGATTAAATGGCAGCATATCATTTGCTTGTGAATTTAAAAAATAAATCCAAACACATACATCTTTGGATGATAATTATATAATTTTATCAATTCCTGGACTTCGGTCTTGATATCATCCTTTAATGTCCTTAAAATTTTAATGACTGTCTTTTAGTTTTAGTTGAATTCGGTTTCTTTTCTACATGTGAAAATGACATCATCCAAAGAAGTTCTTCATCTGCATGTTATATGAAGAAGACAATTTTCATCACAGTGAAAGAGATTGTTTTGTTAAACATATTGCATTGATGCACAAATATACTTTTAGATTTTTAATAGCTAGGGTTTATATTTCTTTATATGGAATGCTAAGTACTGTTGATTTCATTTTTTTGTGAACAAAGATATACTAGTAGAAAAAATGTACATGATGTGTCAGAAAAGCATGTGTAAACCTGATGACTTTATCATTGCTGATTAAATCAAATTATGAGTTTCATCTTTGTTACATTGTAAACATTTCTAAGTAGGGCACACACCAGAAACTCTTAAAATTATTATATCAGGGTTTAACACAACAATTTCAAATGATTTTTGGACGCTTTTCATGTATCAGAAAGACAAAACAGAATGTTTGTTCACAGATGTTCCAAAGGAAAACAAACACAAAGAAATGATTTGTAATGTTCTTTATGTGATTCATGTAAAATGTATTTTAAAAGTGTACCCTAACATTTATCTTTTGCATTTATATTTTTGTAAAGAATTTCTCATAACTTTGAAAAAGTAGTCTAATTGTATAATATGAGTAGCTTAAAATCTTGTAAACTTAAAAGTTGTACATGATGTGTTACACATCTTACATATGTAACCATTTCATTTCAGGGCTTTTTTCAGCATATATTGTAGTTTTGTCTTAAATTTGTTTGCTTATGTAATCAATAATTTGCTAATACTCAAATTAGGAAATATATGAGAGAATAAACAAGAAAATCAGGTTTAAAAAATGTTTTTACTACAAAGGGGTTAATCCATAAGTAATTTTTCAGTCTATACATTTTTAAGGTATTGGTTTATGAAATAAACTTACATATGAACATTGTAAGACTTGTAAATTGTAATCATTAGTTTAACCAGTTTTAAAAAAAAATCAACCCATTTAAAACTAGATTCACTGTCAGCATGTTATTTCTTGTAAAATAAATGAGAAAACAATTTTATTTGTTTAAAAAAAATAGTCAGTTTAACACACCTTTTAAATTTTTTTTTAATGTAAATTAAAAAGCATTGGAAGTTGGGAATATTTCACAAAGTTAATTAATTTATACAAAATTTTTTATACATAAGTGAATAGAATTGGGCAGCAGGCAGAAGCCTATTTGAGCTGTAGATTATGATTTTTTTTATTTACAACTACTTTCTAAAGAAAGAGGGTAATTGAACAAACCTTATAATAATTCAATTTTTTTTTTCACTAGGATAGTTGCAAATATTTTGATTTAAGCATTAAAGAAACTATTTCATATTGAAATATACAAACCATGTTTAGTCATGCAGTATATAGTTTACACTTGACAAAATGTAAACCTATTTTATCTCTATTCAGGGTCAATCCAAAGGTCAAAAAGTTTAAATATTTTTATAGTTAAATTACGAATATTTAAATAAAATATTTCAAAAGATGAAAAAAATATATTCTCTTTATGTATCAAACATGCAGGTATTATTGCAATAAATTCACTGTATTCAGTTGTTTTTTTGTTCTCTTTCTATGTATGAATAGCTCTAATTTAGGCAATCAAAGCAAATGAGTTATGTCAAATGATGAAGGTATACACAAGAAATTAACATGGACAGAGAATTATGAGTTTCCCTCAAATATGGCTGCCAAGTGATGTGAAATAAAAACAAAATGTGGATTCATCTATTAGGATTGAAACTTGTACATAATATGAATGATGGACACTATGACATTAAGAATGACATGAAAGAAATAAATTTGATTCAATTATATGAACAGCTCTTAATCCATACAGTCAAAATGGAGGAAAAAATTTTCTTTATTAGGCATAAAGTAACAAACACTCACCCAATACATCAGAATTTTACTTTTTTGAAGAAAAGGAACCTTACTTACTTTGTTGAGTTGACATTCATATTTTTTGTGTTTGACAGGTAGAGCAATGGTTTCTAACTATTATAGTGAGAACTTTTTATTTAAGAGTCATCAGATTGTTCTGATATTTTGGTTAAAATAACTGCATGACATCAAATAATTTGTTCATACAAAGGACTAAAAGATTTTCCAGGTTTCTTCTTTAGTCAGATTAAATAGTGTTCAACTAATATGTTCAAAATACATTATACAAGATAATCATCCAAGTTACACAAAGGTAAACAAATGACCTTATTATGTTTTAAGTCAAAAGGTCAAAGTGAGGAGGATATCTGCTATATTTAATAGTTTGGTTAATATTCATCAAACTTCATGAATAGGTTAATTAAACAAGCTTCATATATTTTGATTATCAGATCAAAGATCAGCACACTTTTTGCGATACCATTGTTGTCTATGAATATCTTAACACCTCTATTGATTTTTCAGATTAAAGGTCAATGTGTTCCTGCTACAGTAAAACTTCATTATAAGGATATCAGAGTGATTTGTTTAGTTGTAAGAAATTAGTTATAAAATCTCCCACTCTTTCTATAATATGTCACTGAATGGGCTCCTTCATTTTAAAGAATTTTACAAGCAAATCATATACTGACTTTTAATCCTTCAAAACACAATATGTATATTAAATCTTGAGATTGAGATTTCAGCCTTTTAGGATTTCAGACTCTCAGGCTTTCAATCTTTAAAAACTTTCAATCTTGAGGACTGAGTATTTTCATATTTATTTTGTAAGTCTTGTCTTTTATGTCATTACGATTGATCCTTAGTAATTTAAACTTTTTCATATTTGTAAAACCAGAGTGTGAAAGTATAGTGTTTGTGTAATCTTCTAAATGTTTATCCATAAATACTGCTTTTAATACAGTCAAATATAATTTGTGATGATCAAAATTTCCAAATTGCCTGACCTATACATATTTAGAATTTCAATATCATACACTCTTGAATATTTATAAATATCAATATTTTGATTAAGCATTAGCTATCATCCATACACTTGTTAACCTAAGGAAGGCTCTTATCATAAGTTAAACTCATGAAATTCCTCATGCAATTTTGAAGAATCTCTGTTATAAGGGATGGTAAAGACAAAAGACCCATAAATTTCCAAGGAGTAATAATATTCAAAAATATATATCCACATTAAATTAAGGAACATTTGAAGAACTCCTTTTCTTTATAACTCATGACATTTCATGTAGATAGTGGCTATAATGTGTAAATAATCTTTATGAAAAAAGGATGGTGTAAAGTTAGCCTCACCCAACACCCAAGGGAGAGGGGAGGAGGGGTTGAACCCTTCTTTTTGTCCTTCCTTATGAAGACAGAGGTAAAGAAAGGAAAGGAAATTGGCATTGTTTATTTCAATTAATAAAAAAAATAAATGAATAAAAGGAAATGAAAAATTAATTTAATTCAATCTTATAATTTTTTTTAAAAACAAATTTAATTCAATTTTATAATTTTTTTTTAACTTTAAAATTCAGGTTTCCTGGACAAAAAGAAGGGTTCAACCCCTCCTCCCCTCTCCCTTGGGTGTTGGGTGAGGCTAACTTTACACCATCCTTTTTTCATAAAGATTATTTACACATTATAGCCACTATCTACATGAAATGTCATGAGTTATAAAGAAAAGGAGTTCTTCAAATGTTCCTTAATTTAATGTGGATATATATTTTTGAATATTATTACTCCTTGGAAATTTATGGGTCTTTTGTCTTTACCATCCCTTATAACAGAGATTCTTCAAAATTGCATGAGGAATTTCATGAGTTTAACTTATGATAAGAGCCTTCCTTAGGTTAACAAGTGTATGGATGATAGCTAATGCTTAATCAAAATATTGATATTTATAAATATTCAAGAGTGTATGATATTGAAATTCTAAATATGTATAGGTCAGGCAATTTGGAAATTTTGATCATCACAAATTATATTTGACTGTATTAAAAGCAGTATTTATGGATAAACATTTAGAAGATTACACAAACACTATACTTTCACACTCTGGTTTTACAAATATGAAAAAGTTTAAATTACTAAGGATCAATCGTAATGACATAAAAGACAAGACTTACAAAATAAATATGAAAATACTCAGTCCTCAAGATTGAAAGTTTTTAAAGATTGAAAGCCTGAGAGTCTGAAATCCTAAAAGGCTGAAATCTCAATCTCAAGATTTAATATACATATTGTGTTTTGAAGGATTAAAAGTCAGTATATGATTTGCTTGTAAAATTCTTTAAAATGAAGGAGCCCATTCAGTGACATATTATAGAAAGAGTGGGAGATTTTATAACTAATTTCTTACAACTAAACAAATCACTCTGATATCCTTATAATGAAGTTTTACTGTAGCAGGAACACATTGACCTTTAATCTGAAAAATCAATAGAGGTGTTAAGATATTCATAGACAACAATGGTATCGCAAAAAGTGTGCTGATCTTTGATCTGATAATCAAAATATATGAAGCTTGTTTAATTAACCTATTCATGAAGTTTGATGAATATTAACCAAACTATTAAATATAGCAGATATCCTCCTCACTTTTGACCTTTTGACTTAAAACATAATAAGGTCATTTGTTTACCTTTGTGTAACTTGGATGATTATCTTGTATAATGTATTTTGAACATATTAGTTGAACACTATTTAATCTGACTAAAGAAGAAACCTGGAAAATCTTTTAGTCCTTTGTATGAACAAATTATTTGATGTCATGCAGTTATTTTAACCAAAATATCAGAACAATCTGATGACTCTTAAATAAAAAGTTCTCACTATAATAGTTAGAAACCATTGCTCTACCTGTCAAACACAAAAAATATGAATGTCAACTCAACAAAGTAAGTAAGGTTCCTTTTCTTCAAAAAAGTAAAATTCTGATGTATTGGGTGAGTGTTTGTTACTTTATGCCTAATAAAGAAAATTTTTTCCTCCATTTTGACTGTATGGATTAAGAGCTGTTCATATAATTGAATCAAACTTATTTCTTTCATGTCATTCTTAATGTCATAGTGTCCATCATTCATATTATGTACAAGTTTCAATCCTAATAGATGAATCCACATTTTGTTTTTATTTCACATCACTTGGCAGCCATATTTGAGGGAAACTCAAAATTCTCTGTCCATGTTAATTTCTTGTGTATACCTTCATCATTTGACATAACTCATTTGCTTTGATTGCCTAAATTAGAGCTATTCATACATAGAAAGAGAACAAAAAAAAAAGAATACAGTGAATTTATTGCAATAATACCTGCATGTTTGATACATAAAGAGAAATATTTTTTTCATTACTTTTTGACCTTTGGATTGACCCTGAATAGAGATAAGGTTTACATTTTGTCAAGTGTAAACTATATACTGCATGACTAAACATGGTTTGTATATTTCAATATGAAATAGTTTCTTTAATGCTTAAATCAAAATATTTCAACTATCCTAGTGAGAATTATGCTCAATTACCCTCTTTAGGAAGAGGGCTCAAATAGGCTTTGCCTGCTGCCCAATTCTATTCACTTATGTATAAAAAATTTTGTATAAATTAATTAACTTTGTGAAATATTCCCAACTTCCAATGCTTTTTAATTTACATTAAAAAAAAACTGACTCAAATAAAATTGTTTTCTCATTTATTTTACAAGAAATAACATGCTGACAGTGAATCTATTTATTTTTTTTAAAACTGGTTAAACTAATGATTACAATCGTCTTACAATGTTCATATGTAAGTTTATTTCATAAACCAATACCTTAAATGTATAGACTGAAATTACTTATGGATTAACCCCTTTGTAGTAAAAACATTTTTTAAACCTGATTTTCTTGTTTATTCTCTCATATATTTCCTAATTTGAGTATTAGCAAATTATTGATTACATAAGCAAACAAATTTAAGACAAAACTACAATATATGCTGAAAAACCCTGAAATGAAATGGTTACATATGTAAGATGTGTAACATATTATGTACAACTTTTAAGTTTACTAGATTTTAAGCTACCCATATTATACAATTAGACTACTTTTTCAAAGTTATGAGAAATTCTTTACAAAAATATAAATGCAAAAGATAAATGTTAGGGTACACTTTTAAAATACATTTTACATGAATCACATAAAGAACATTACAAATCATTTCTTTGTGTTTGTTTTCCTTTGGAACATCTGTGAACAAACATTCTGTTTTGTCTTTCTGATACATGAAAAGCGTCCAAAAATCATTTGAAATTGTTGTGTTAAACCCTGATATAATAATTTTAAGAGTTTCTGGTGTGTGCCCTACTTAGAAATGTTTACAATGTAACAAAGATGAAACTCATAATTTGATTTAATCAGCAATGATAAAGTCATCAGGTTTACACATGCTTTTCTGACACATCATGTACATTTTTTCTACTAGTATATCTTTGTTCACAAAAAAATGAAATCAACAGTACTTAGCATTCCATATAAAGAAATATAAACCCTAGCTATTAAAAATCTAAAAGTATATTTGTGCATCAATGCAATATGTTTAACAAAACAATCTCTTTCACTGTGATGAAAATTGTCATTTTCATATAACATGCAGATGAAGAACTTCTTTGGATGATTTCATTTTCACATGTAGAAAAGAAACCTAATTCAACTAAAACTAAAAGACAGTCATTAAAATTTTAAGGACATTAAAGGATGATATCAAGACCGAAGTCCAGGAATTGATAAAATTATATAATTATCATCCAAAGATGTATGTGTTTGGATTTATTTTTTAAATTCACAAGCAAATGATATGCTGCCATTTAATCTTTCAAACTTAAAAAAAAAAGTTCTATACTTTTGAATTAAAAATTTCAAAATCTAGAGGAGTCTTCCCAATACTTATCTATTTATGACTGAAGGTATGTAAATCACCAGAGTTGCTGTACTGCACCATTTGAATAAAAGTCATATCCACAGTCTTGACTTTTTTCCCTAAACCTTATTTCAAAACATAAATTATTCCAACCAGTCTTTATCTATGCAGTGATAATAAAATTTTAACAGACTTCTAAGGTATTACATAGTAATAATCATTTATACACACTTGAACATGTACATTTGATTAACATTTCAATCTTTTCCTAAGAATTTGCACCTAATTTTTATAAAGTCTATAAGTTATCACAAATTGTTAAAGTTACAACAACTGAAAATATAATCCAGGAGAAAAATGATCTAAAAATCTATAGAAAATCTCTGAATCTTTCTTTACTATGATGTGAAGTTTGTAGGTTGCAAATTATTGTCAACATGTATTATTCCAACCAGTTTTTATCTATGCAGTGATATTAAGATTTTAATAGAATTCTAAGGTATTACATAGTCATAGTCTTTAAACATCCTTGAACATAGTGCATATGATTTACCAAAGAATATGCCATGCCACCCAATAAAGCTGATAAAAAAGTCTCTAGGTTATCACAAATTGTTAAAGTTACAACAACTGAAAATATAACCCATGAAAAAAAAATGATCCAAAAATCTATAGAAAATCTCTGAATCTTTCTTTACTTATGATGTGAAGTTTGTATGTTACAAATTATTTTCAAAGGTAGTTATCTCTGAATCAATAATCTCATGCTTTGACCCTGATGAAGTGTCCTAGAAAACTAAGTGCATTACTCTAACCTGTTCTGTGAAGTAAGCATGAAGTCTATGGGATGATAAAAAATATTCAAGATATTATTACATCACAGATTAGGGGACACTTGCATCTTTAGGGGGTCCTATTGAGACCAATTTTAAATTCAAAATAGGATACACATACACAAACAAAATGTATTTACCATTCCATGAAAGTAATAATTACAGCAAAGCTAGCTTCTAAATCATCTGTGTAATTTGTTAGGGGTTATAGAAATAAGATGAAAAATAAAAGGTTTAAATGTATACTTCTCTTACATAACAACTGTCTTCAATATGAGTTAGTAAAAAAATAAATACATATATAATAAATAATATATATAATAATATATATATATATATATATATAATAATAAAAAAAAATAAATATAGATACTTTGAAGTTGGTGAGAATAAATTCATGTTATCAGAAAATCATGTTCTCAATACTTGATTTGACTAGATCTCAGTTTCATAAATGGCTACATCTTATCCATAGTCAGTGTCTGACAGTAAAAGATACTATCCTGGGTCCTTTCTTTGTCATCCTGTAAAGCACAGTCTATGATCGTACTTAAATTGGTTGGAAATCATATTTATCTATGTGCTTCTTAAATCCTCCATCCTGTTTGATTTTCTTGTTTCAGTGTTTTAAGAGAGGATATTCTGTTAGTCTTTGCATAATCTGATAGTCTTTCACCTGTGCTTCTTAAATCCTCCATCCACCTCCTGTTTGATTTTCTTATTTCAGTGTTCCAAGAGAGGATATCCTGTTAGTCTTTGCATAATCTGATAGTCTTTCACCATTCTGAGAGTAGACATAGATCATTTCCATAAGCCCTCACTAGAATATCCTGGAAAATAAAAATAATGTCTTAGTTGAAAAAAAAAAAAAAAAAATTTGTTATGTAATATAAGCTTGATGGAATTCTAAATATAGACAAAAAAGGGTATAAATACAAGGTGTAACATCAGATTTTGACTTTTCATATTAACCATGGGTAACACCTCCAGTAAAGAAAAGAGTAAAGGAATGAGTAAAATTCAGTTTGAAAAGAGAGTTCTTTCAGAGAAAGATGTAGACAGAGGTATACCAGTTAAAATAAAAAAAAGATAGCATTATTGAGATCATTTCTCAAGAAGAATATAACCAATTATGTCCAGAAAAGGGTGATCCTAATGTTGTCAGAGATTACATAGAAAGATCCTTGATTGCAGAAGAGGCTAATGAAGAATATTACCATTTATTACCAAAAGAAGGTAAGAATTAATATTACAAAATTATGTATTCTGATAAGAAAGTTTTCACTTTCATTTGTTGTGCTTTTGACCATTTTAATTGACCTTATGGTCAAGATTGTGATATATACACTCTGATAATCATTTATGATGTCTCCATGATGTTTACCTCAAAAGTTTGAATCAGGGTATTTGTGTTCAAAGAGCTGAAAAAACTATACAGACAGATCTATAATGATTTTGGAAGCATGCATATTAATTAGGGTAAAGAAGATATAACACTAGATTATTAAAAAGAAAAAGAACACAAACTCATAGAAATGATATTGAAAGTACCTTAAATGAATAAAGTGTCATGCTCCAAGGTATTATTTTTATAAACAGGAGAAGGGTTACAACAGTCCCATGCACTCATAAGAAGATCTTGGGTAATAGAAACACCAGGAAATTTTAATTCCAAACAATCAGGTCATCTTACATCAGTTATAAGGTTACAGACTTTATACATAGTCATAAGGGTCATTAAGATTTCTTTTCTGGTCATCCTAATGAACCACATTATAGTATTCTTTCCCTGTGATATAATGTTAATATTAAATGGAAAATTCAGAATTCACCAGCAATTGAAGTGAAAACTTGCTATCTTTACCAACTATGCTATTAAGGAAACTGGGGGTTAACAAATTAGCCATATTTAACTTATTCTATAGATATGCTATCTTTAGCTGTTAACTATCATTTGGCACAGAAAAACTTCATACATTTTAGTTTTAAAATTTGATCATGAATTTTTATGCCTTTTCTTGTGAAGGATATCAATATGGTTTAAACATGACCATGACCACCAAGCCCTCTTTATTTAAATATATCATTTATTTATCAATTCAAAAATATAAACATGCATATGTAACAAAAAAAATAAATAAATAAATAAAAGTTACAATTGTATCTCATTGAAACTTTACCTTCAAGTTTGTGTGTTTCTATGTTGATTGACTAACTGTGTATTTCCAAAGGAAGAGCAGCCAGGCTTCACTTCATAGAGAATGGATTATAGATGGTTAGGAACAAAACATATCTTCCAGGTTGAGGACTGTATAGAAAAATAAATTCCATTTTTGTTATTATGATTTAAATTACATGAGACAATGCCTCTTATATATGTAATGCAAAATAATATCTCTTATATATTTGGATACCTATACTCTAATCATATTAAATGTCTTTTGTAAAATGTATTTTTTAAGACAGATTTATTTGAGAAGCGACTTTAAATGATGACATGAATAGCAGGCCATACTTTAAGCACATGACAAAAACATTCTCTCAAATTACACAGAAATGGGTTATTTAGCATAGCTAACATTAAACATATAGGTGAGTGATAACATAATCACAATCATAAACAATGTGAAACAACTTTAAAAGACCTACACTGTGGATTACAAGCCTTTTTCACTGGGGTAAAATCTTGCCGAAATTCGTCATGGCCGCCCGAAACCCCGAACCCGACTGTATAAAAGATGAAGTCATACATTCCATGTTGATGACTGTAGAAATAAAAGCATTTTTTTAAATATGACAGAGTACTGTATGAAACAATGCATGTTTAAATACAACATGTACAATGTCAAAAAAAAGATCATGAAAATATTTGTTTTTAGACTCAAAACTAATTGTTTTTAACATTAACTCGAGATGAGAAAAGTTCATCATGTTATTTATAGATAATAAACAAGCACAACTAATGTATTAATATCACAAAATAAAATGATTATCAAATTAATTATTTAGACACTAAAAGACCTTTTATTAACAGCAGATTCAATTTTGGTTTAATAGCTATCAGTAATGCATACAGAAAAAAAAATTTTTATTTTTTTTTTACATCATCACAGTACAACATGTAGTCCTTCATTTTTTTTTTGAAAAGCTTAAGAAACAAAAGTGAAAATGAAATGATTATGTATGCCATATATAGCACATATTTAGAATCAAAACAAAAAAGTAAATGACTTAGGATTAATCTTTTGTAAATTCCTCCTTTTCTCTTATTAGATTCCTAATTAATATCTCTTTGATCACCATTTAGTAAGTCTGAATTCCATGGCCATGGGTAACATACATAATGAATTATGAAATTATATCATATAATTTATACAAAAGGACTTATTAATATTCTGAAGATCCCTTAATCATGGGTTAATATATTTTAGGTTAAATAAGGGTGTGTTTATATGAATGTAAGTTAGAGACAACAGATCACATAAGTATTACACAGTAATAAAATTAACCATATAATCATGCTTAAATGCAAAGATGACCTTCATAGGAAATGTATAAACAATTAAAGAAAACAAGACAAACTTACCAGAGATATTCAACTATATGCCCAATTAGCCTATGCATTAAATAATCCAGTGATTGATTACAACTCAGCTGATCCTGAAAAAAAATCATACAATTCAGTGATACACAATTAACCTCATTTTACAATGTAAGTAAAGCAATAATTTACAGACAAAAGGGATAGAAATGTAAAAAAGATACCATGTATTTTACCAAAATTTAGTGAACATTTTTCTGATTGAAATTCAATCATAGAATGACCCATCAAAGAATTATTAAATGCACTCTGAGTTACATGCAGGCTAAACAACTGTAAATCACATGAAATGAGGATAAATATAGTATTTACATTCAAAACAGAACTTTACATAATCATGGTTAAATACAAAGATGACCTTCATATAGGAAATGTAAACAAAAATAAGACAAACTTACCTGTGGAATAGGTCTGTCAGAAAGGAGATTTCAAAAATGAACACGCTCTCAACATTCACATGACAAGAATGCATCAGGATGTTTACTTCCGTGGTCATGGAAAAATTGAGCTTTATACATGGAAAGCTTCACAGTAGGAAAATCATCAAAGTAAAAGAGAGGAAAAAAAAAGATAGTCTTACATTTTTTGAAAATCTAAGTTGACTTCTTAGAAACAAAAGTGAAAATGAAACTTTAATTTTACAAGTGTATGACGTCATAATGTATAGGGTAGCTCGCTGACATGGATGACGTCACAATGCATAGGTAAGCATTTTTTTTTTTTTTTGCACACGGCCCTAAACAAACTTGAATCGCTGCCAAGTATTTACCTGTGTAGTCAGCATATTTTTTGCACACGGTCCTAAACAAACTTGAATCGGTGCCAAGTATTTACCTGTGTAGTCAGCATATTTTTTTTTTGCACACGGCTCTAAACAAACTTGGCTCGCTGCCAAGTATTTACCTGTGTAGTCAGCATATTTTTTGCACACGGTCCTAAACAAACTTGAATCGCTGCCAAGTATTTACCTGTGTAGTCAGCATATTTTTTGCACACGGTCCCCTGACTTGAATCGCTGCCAAGTATTTACCTGTATAGTCAGCATATTTTTTACACACGGTCCCCTGACTTGAATCGCTGCCAAGTATTTACCTGTGTAGTCAGCATAAAAAAACGTAGTACCTACGTACCAATGTAAAAACACTGTGTAAACAACTCCAGTATTTAAGGGAATAGGTTAGGGTTAGTTAGGGGGTTAGGGTTAGTTAGGGTTAGGGTTAGGGTTAGGGTTAGGGTTAGGGGGCTAGGGGATAGGGTTAGTTAGGGTTAGGGTTAGGGTTAGTTAGGGTTAGGGTTAGGGGGTTAGGGTTAGTTAGGGCTAGTTAGGGATAGGGGGTTAGGGTTAGCACTCCACTCAGTTGACCCCCCTTTTCCCCTCCACCAATCAGAATTGATCACGTGATTTCTCTCAGCCAATCAGAATGAGTATCTATCTAGACCCCTTATACTACTCGGATACATGAAAATGATCTTGATCATGATCAAGATAATCATTGTCGCTGTATAAATTCTTGCGGTTCATAATTGATATATTTCATAAAAGTATACTTTCCACTTTCATCATTTCCACCAGATAGTTACTTAAATTCGAGTGTTCTCGTCCGTTGAAACAGGGACCTATATACAAACGGTCTTGGCTGCCGCTCTTGCTAATTCACTTACAGTAAATTTAGAAAATCTATCAATAAGATATTATATAGAATCAATAGTATCTTTAATTCTTCTTGATGGAATGCTTAAAGAAAAGGATGTGGATTCCCAAGTTAACCCAAGCCACTCTTAATACTGCACGGGCTGAAAAAAAGAGATTTTTTCAACATTAATTTATCAATAATTAACTCTGACAAAATTAGAATTCTGCAAACATTTCTGAAAATCTGGACCAAAGCCATCATCTAGATATAAAATTATGTCTATTCCGCTGCTTCTCCTGTACTTAAGAGGTCTCAGGCATTTTGTAAAAACATAAGGAGCCGAAATCAGGCCGAAGGGCAAAACGTTGAAGCAATAAAATTTGTTATCCCAAGAAAAGGAAAAATATGTCAGTTGTTTACAAAGAGATGTGGTGACACCCTGATTTAAGATCAAATTTGTATTTTAAAAAAGTCTTTTCTGAAAAAATCTATAGCATTGTTCCAATCTTCAAACTTTATCTTTCTTTTCTGAACGTAATGATTTAATTGACTTAGATCTAAAATCAACCTCTTTTTACCAGAGCCTTTATTGACAGCGATGCTCAACGGACTGACTACGTGAGGCTGAAATGGGACTTCCTGAATGCATCCGATCTCCAAAGGCTCTGAACGTACAAATCCAGCATTATCTCTAGTAGATTTATTATTTTTGAAATACATAGTAGGTGGAACACTTTCAAAAGGAACAACATATCCTTCCCTTATAATATTTAAGACCCATTTATGAGCACCACTAGATTCCCAAAACTGAATATGTTTGCGCAGATTGCCCTTAACTCCTTTACCTATAATGATAGGTGTTTTATCAAAATAGGCAATCTGATTAAAAAGTAAATATCTGATCGTACAAGAGTGAATAAGAAGAAAAAGATACATACTGCTCATGAGCAGTTTTACTACTTTCCGTTTGATGTGCGCTTGCGTTATCGTTTGAGCCATTCTGTCTAAGCGGAGCTGGACAGGCTGATTTCCAGTGACCACACTGACGAGAGTTAAAGCATGTGTCAAGGGCAGAGGGCTCATTGCATTGTTTAAATTTGAAATTATGAAAGGAGTGAGATGGAGCAGGAAACATCTTACTATTAGAGCTAGTTATGGTCGCAGTTGGTTTTTGGTAGGGTTGAACACGGCTTCTTCTTGATGGTCCGTAGGGCGCGGTTCTCCGCCTGGCGCATGCGTTTTTTCATTCTCAAATTCTGATGCAAGTTCGTCGCTCTCATATTCTCTGACTGTCGTCCAACCACCAGAGGACTTGTCTGCTATTCTAATCAACTTGTCTCTGTGGTTGAGCTTATTAATTAGCCCTGTTGCTAATTCCAGAACTGTACAGTCTGAAATACGCTTCTGCAGCTTCGACAAATAACACAGTAAATTAAGAGTTAAAATTAAACTGCATTTTGTTGCCTTTGTGTTTGAATTTTACCGCGACTTCTCGCTTAGTAGATTTAGTAATGGTATCGATATCTTTAACAGAAACTGAAATTTCCTCCTTCAAACTTTCTAGTTTTGAATCAAGGTAGGTCGTGAATAAATTGAAGGTGTCCGCAAGGTCTGGCCGTTCTGGGAGTTTTTCTGTGTTCAGACGGTGCAGTTTCTGGTGTACTTGCCAGGACCGTAGCATAGATTTTGAAAGGGGGGGGGGGCAGCCACTGAATTTTTTTTTTACCTACCTGAAAAAATTGACAAGCAAAAAAAAAAAAGGAAAAAAAAAAAGAAAAGAAAAAGGAAAATTGCCCAAAGTCGAAAATCATAAACATTAAAAAAAAACATAAAAAAACAAAGGTAATAATTTTTAATAACTCTGATAAATTACTGAAGGAAGCATTCCAACTTGGTAATGACATTACAGAATGTGTAAAACAATATAAATATTTAGGGATAACTCATGAAAACAATGGAAAGTTTACTGAAGCCAAAAAACAACTGTATCAGAAACGTTTAAAGGCATGCTTGAAATTCTATAGGGATGTAAAAAATGCTAACCCCTCCTTAAAAACTTTTATATATATTTGATCACTGTATTAAACCTATAGCTTTATACGGCTGTGAGAACAGGAGCATTATTAATGTTACTCCAAAAAGGAAAAATATCCCTCTTTTTGATATATTTAAAGATTGTGAAGTTGAAAAACTCAATATGATATTCTGTAAATACATTATGGGTGTATCTAAATATTGTACAAATGTAGGAATCTATTCTGAACTACGGAGGTACCCATTATATATAGACATGTTAAAGCAAATATTCATGCACTGGTATAGACTAGAACATACATCATCTAACCTACTGAAAGCAGCTCTCAATGAGTGCAAATCAAACATCATCAACAGTGATTGGTACTCCAGTATATTATTCTACAGTGAAAAACTTATTATTAATTTGTCCCTTTGTAAAAAACTAAGTGAAAACAAATTTAAATTGTACATGAAAAGACAACTACATAATAGTTTTTTAAACACTTGGAACGATATTCGTACCAATTAGTTGGAAGGCTTTGGTAAATTAAATACAGGTCTTTTTATTTTGAAAAATACTTGAATGTGAAAAACCGAGACAATCGAGTAGTTCTCACAAAATTCAGAATTAGTAATCATTGTTTAAGGGTAGAAACGGGTAGATATGAAAGGAAACTTAATAAATGTGGTAAAAATGAAATTCTTCCTAGGTGTGAGAGAATCTGTCGTTACTGAACCTCAAGTCCAACTGAGGATGAATTGCATTTTTTGCTAGAATGTCCACTTTATAATGACTCAAGAAGAGAGTTTTTAGATAAAATCTTTAAAACCTTTCCTAATTTGATACTGCTTAACAATGTTGACCTGTTTACATGGATTATGTCAAATGAAGATTCTGAGTTTGTTGTTTTATTATGCCAACTTATAAATGCAAATTTTGATAAGAGAAAACAACATAGTTCAATATAGGCATATTGCAGATATTATATATATATATATATATATATATATATATATATATATATATATATATATATATATATATATATATGTATGTATAATGTATATTCTATACATCCTAAAAGAGGATAGCTAACTCTCTGTTCATTATACAATGTTTGTTTTGTTCTGTTTTGTATATGTATAACTGTGATGATTTTGGACACTGTTCTGTATGCTCCACTGTGGGCCCAAATTGGTTGAATAAATAAATTCTAAATTCTGTACATTTTTTAACCCCCTCTAGATCCGCGCATGTCGGGAGAGATTTTTTCTAAAATGTCTAAAAAGTTTGTTGCCTGCCTCATTGCCGTCACTACTAAAAGCCACTATTGACCAAGGCGCATTCTGATCTTCTATAAGTTGCTGAACATGTTCAGTAACTTTATGTAATTAATTGGGCCACTCTACATTGTCAAAATTTTCAAAAAAAGTCCTCATTTCAACAGCATATTTTTTTAAAATATGTTACATCTAATGGACACTCTTTCAGAGGATCCTTCATCTATAAACCCTCCTAAGGTTCAAAATAATATGTATCAACAAAACAGAATGAGAGTTTCAAAAAGTGTTCTGGCATAATTCATCCAAGATTTGATAATGGAGGATGGATTCTGTTTGGAACAATATGCAACTGATTCCTGCATTTCAAGTTACTGTAATTACCAGGCATCATAAGCTGGGGATTAATTCCACAGGTACATTTTACATGTTGATCAAACAAAGACTGCATTTTGAACTAACGGTGTTAACATCTTGTGTAAGTTCCCATTTAATGATACCAGCTATTTCACGAACAATAACTTTCCTAAAATATTGTCTTAAATTAATATCTGCATGTGTGGCATCTTTACCTTTCTGAATTGGTTCAATGTTTTGTAAGTGGAGCAGATTTTACACCTTTTAAATTTTTTTTCAATTCATTTTCTGACAAAGAATTTGGATTGACACGTAATATTTCAGCAATATCTGAACATTCATAAACAGACCTGTTAATAACAAAGGATCCCAAACATTCTTTTGCAGATTGTTGATCTGCATCACATAATGTACATCAATATTTTGACCCACCACCCTGAAGACCAGAGTCCCCCTATCCCTTTTTTCGTCAACCTTAGAATTAAAAAATGAAAATTTATGGAACATTCAACCTGTTTTGTTTTCACATGCATACGATTTTGAATTAAAATCTCTTTTTCATTTTCAATTGGTAGAATACAAACAACATTACAAACATACTTGTTTTCATCAGAAATAGATTCTAAAAGTGGTCTTTTTGTTCTCTCTATTTCGCAATGGCTCATTAAAACATCATACATTTTGCCTTAATTTCAGCTCCAATTTTGACAATACAAAATGAAAATCGAAAAGCTTGGTCTGGTAACGGTTTGTAATTTTTTTCTTTATAAACCTTCTCTTCACTAATTCCGTCACACCATCTTCAACAATTGTATAAAACAGGACATTTCCAATATTCAACCCATTTTTTCCAAAATATTTTCAATTTCGAATTGTAGTCGGTGCAAGGTAACAGAAAGAGCTTCAAAATAAAAATCCTAACTCCCATAGAGTTTGGAGATGCCAACTCCACAAAACCTGGCATAAACAATTCATTGACATTGAGAGGCTCTGTGCGAGAATTTTCAGAATTTTGAATAAATACATTGCCCTCATTATATATAACTTTGAAAATAGCCGCAGATCTAGAGGGCATAAACAAATCTCGGAACTTTCCATTTTACTCGGGGCTTGAAAAATGTGTACATGGTTTTGAGAAAGAAAATCGTACTGGAATCTATATTGTTTCTTACTCCGCAAAAGATCAACCCTAATTGCTAGACACTGTTTTGGAGAAAGAGTGTTATTGTTTCCTAGCCACAAGTTCTAAATTTGCTTCCAACGGGGATCATTCATATCTTTCAAATGGTCTTTCAACATAAAAACACCAGTCTTATTTTCGTCTTGCATTTCACAAAACTCATTCGCTTTAGATATAAAAGGTTTCAGACGTTTATGACGTGTGTGCTTCGCAGAGACGGAATGAAGGGGTAATTTAAACACCTTAGGTTTTGTTGTAACCTCATACGAAAACATTCATTTTCATCACTATTTCTAATCAAAAGTGACTTTGAACAGTTTGCATGAATACAATGCACTAACAATGTATCATAAATTTGAAGAAGCTGACCATGGAGGGAGGACACCTCACTCTCATCAAGTAATGATCTACATTCAGGACATGCACTTGACAAAGAAATCCAACCAAAATGCATTCTTTACAAAAAATGTGATTACATTTTTAAATATAGGGGTCACCTGGGGCATCTCTACAAATTGTGCATTTGAAATATTGCGCAACTTCAGCATTGCAGAAGCGCATCATAGGAATAATTCTAATAATAACATTCTTGACCATTTCAGATTCAGACGCAGAAGCAGTATCAACAATTGATTTATCTACGTGGGGGTAAAGAAAACGATCTACAGGGGGACAAAAGGAGTATAATGTTGAGCCCGATGGATGATCTACACTAACAGGGATTACTTTTTAGGGGACAAAAGGAGGATGAAGTTGAAGGGCAGTCAGAGGATGTGGCGTCTGTTGGCTCCGTCAAAGGTCTTGCCTTGTATTTGTCTTTGTCCGCGCTGTGATAGGAGTGTTCTTGTCGGATGAAACTGTTCTTTTTTGGACTGCGATGGGACGTTTTACTTTCACTTTAATATTTTCTTTGATCTGCTAGGTTTTACATAACAGTTGTCACAATTGTATGAATGAGGCAAAAACTCGTACAAAACAGATACATGTAATTTAACAACAATGTCGTCTTCAGCCTGGCTGTGTCTTGTCAGTCTTAGTCTTCATGCGGTGCAAATTCTAGAAGGATGAATGTTATCAGAGTCAATGTCAGTGTTGTAAGCTTGAAATTTTCTTTGGGGTGGGATTTAGAATTCACGGCGATTATTACACCACAGAGTCTGCACATACACTTTCATTCATGCTTCATTTCAGGAAAAGATTGATTGTACATATATATTGCTTAACGTCCCTCTCGAGAATTTTTCACTCATCTTGCCGGTGGAGAGCTGCAAATTTTGTCCTATACTCGGTACTCAGGGACATTGAGCTAGAAGGGATCTTTGCGACACGGGACCTCGGTTTTTCATCCGAAGGACCGGTCTCCACGTCCTACATTGGGATTCGAACCCACGACGTAAGGATTGACTCCTTACTTCGCGACTTTAGAGCAGACGCTCTAACTACTGCGCCACGTGGGCGATTTCTGGAGAAGAAATGAATCGAAATTTCATATAAATTTTGTTATTTTTAGGTCACCTAAGTCACTCAGGTGACCTATTGCTATTCGTTTTCGTCCGGCGTTGTCCGTCTTTCGTCGTGTGTTAACATTTGAACATTTTCAGCTTCTTCTCTGAAACCACTGCATCAATTTCAACCAAATTTGGTATACAGCATCTATATGGGCAAAGGGGAACAAAAATTGTGAATTTTATGGTCCCCGCCCCCCTTGGGTCTGAGGGGTTGGGCCAAAACCACTTCAGTTATTGCAATCTTTAAAAATCTTCTTCTTTACTCCTGGACATCAAGCAGACAAACTGTTGGCATGAATGTAATGAGCATGGAGTCCTCTACCTAATTGTGAAATTCATGGCCCCAGGGTCAGGGGTTCTAGTGCTAGGGCGGGGTTATATAAATTATATAGTGAAAATGCATTAATTCTTTGAAAATCTTCTCTGCTCCTGGGTATTAAGTAAACTAACTAAGTACATAGTTATGAAGCAAATGTGCTTCTTCCAAAATTGTGAATTTTATGGCCCCAGGATCAGGGGTTCTGGTGTAAGGGCGGGGTCCTATTGATTATATAGTGAAAAGACATGAATTCGTTGAAAATCGTCTCTGCTTCTGGGTAATAAATAAACTAAGTAAGTACAGAGTTATGTTGAGCAAGAATCCCTCTTCCAAAACTGTGAATTTAATGGCCGCAGGGGTCTGGTGTCAGGGCTGGGGCCCGTTTTACAAAAGAACTTATGACTAAGACCAAAAACTTTAGATGATTGTAAAATTTTGCAAAATTGATAATTCTATTCAAAATTATTTGTGTAAAAACATCTTACTATATTTCTGAAAAAAACCAGAAGTCTCTGTCGAGACTAAAGCTCTACTGGTTTGTACTTATAGCAAAGGAAGAGAAAAGTACTTAAGCAGTTGGAAATTGAAACTTTTCAACAGCAATAAATAGAATAATGATCCTTGATTAAGTCTCTTTATGTTCTTAGTGCAGTCTACTTGCATGCCACATTTATATTATAATCAGACTAAAATTGTATTTGGAGTAGCAATTTGAAAGAATTTCACAGAAATGTCTATTTTTAGTAACCACGGCAACACCGTTCATCGAAATCAAAAACCGATATACAGAATTATGTATCTTATTGTAGTCTACTTGTGTGCCAAGTTATATTGAAATCAGACTAAAACTGTAGAAGGAGTTGCATTTTGAAAGAATTTCACAGAAAGGATCATTCTCTATAAGGCCGTTTTGCGGCCTACAATGACTTCAATTTTTCAAATAGTAATTTTTCCCTTAAAAATTGCATGAATCATTAGGCTTATCTTCCAATTTAATGATAAATATTGGTTTGTTAATGATACAATAGTATTTTTAATGATATAGGGTCACAAAGTAAGGTACTATCGGTCCGTATTAGCATTAGAGTAATGGGAAAACTCAAGCGGGTGGCTGTGTTGGATAACTCCTACGCATGTCATAACCACCTTTAACCAACACCAAAATTTGCATGTAAATTTCTTATAAGCATAAAAAGTTACTACCAAATTATGAATTTGGTTAAAGGTGGTTATGACACCTAAATAAAAACTTTTCACTTCATTTTTACAATATTTGCAGAAAAAGCTAACTACTCACAATGAAGGATATCAGCTTATGTAGATTATTTCTTTTTATGAACTTTTGGTCAGAGTACAATTTTCTGTTGATATACTAAGATTTATGTCAGCCATACATATCTACTGAAAATAAATGTGAAATTTTTACTTAAAAATTCTAAAATCAAAGGACTGAGAAGACTGGATGTCATGATATTACAAATGGAGACTTTTCTTTGAAATATCTGATAAAAATTAAGAAATAAAAACTTTTTATAGAATATAAGGTGTGAATATGAGTTATCTTTTATATCTTTAATGATAGTTTGGTATATCTATATATGCTACTTCTTTGAATTTCGTTATGAGTACTCCATATATTCTTTGTTTTTCCTTGTGAGTACTGTTTATGTTCTAGAAATGATGAAAACAATCTTTGTTGAAGCGATAACATGCATTTATTATTTGTGTCACATACTTTTTCCTATGGGTACACACATAATGTTTATATGGACACTTCCGTACAAGCATCATGTGATCCATATTTTGTTAACTGGGTCTTAATATTGAGAGGACTCAATCTATTCATCACACTTCTTTGATATTACCGATATAAATTACGATAACATTAGTCCTGTCTTAGAAATTAAACTGGTAAAGAGGAGAGGGATTTTTAAATGTAATATGTGATCGATATACATCTAATTGAATGTTGCTTTACCCCATTTAAGGATTTTTTAACCAGATAAAGAAATCAACCACTTAAGGTCAAGTGTTTATGCATAGTTGAATTAATAACCAACGTCCAATGCGGGACGGGACCTTTTTTTTTTTTAAAAAAGATAATATCCAAAAGACCGATGACATTTACTTTTAATGCTAAAGATTAAAGGTATGGAACCGTCACTATCCGTGCTAAACAAGTTTTTGACGCTGCACTGGGAAAGAAACTGAATTTAACCTACAGGTTTCAAGAGTGGGAAAAGAGCATCAAACCCTAAGGGTCCATTTTGTACCTGGGATGTTGTAGAACTCTTAAGTCCGTATACTAGTATATACGAAAACTTCAGAATCTGATATGCATAGTTGAAGGAACTGTTAAAATTCTGCTCCACTTTATGTTGTGCCATTAGACAAGGGGGGGGGGTCTCAACTTTTTTACATGTAAATACATAAAGTTTAGATGACATTTTCAATTGAATATAATGGCAACACGAGTAATCAAATAAAAGCAAAGCCGTTTTACGACGTTATTTCATTTAACTTAGAGATGTATATTTTAGTGCAACCGCTCTGAGTTATATGTATTGACTATTTACATGTATATGGATAGTCAATATGTACTTGCATTGATGTTTTTATGCTGTTAATTCTTTTTTTTTTTGGCAATTGTTGAATTTCTTGTCTTAATTACTACTTCAGTTTTATTTAATCACAGTCAAAATCCATTCAGTGCTTTCAACATTTGATACACAACTTTTATAGTTGAATAGAAAATTAGAAATCTCATTTCTAACATTATTATTTTATGCGTAAAATAAGTACCACATCTATAGAAATGATATACAATTACAATATAATTATATATGATATAATACTTCTCAATAAATTGCAAATTAAACTTTTTCAGCACCATTCAGTGTGAATTTCGTGAATTTCGTAAAGATTTACGTTCAAAATATGCAAAAAGTGGATGCATCGGAATTCTTGTCATATCTTGAACCGAAAATTTAAAAAATCTTCGAATTTATTACTTAGGTCTGATGTATTTCCGACATAAATAAACAATTTTTTTTCATTTACATTCAGAAACATGCATAAAAACTTGATTTGAATAGACCTACCCTCAATTTTTCTTTAACTGACAGCCATTTTTTATCTCTAAATCACGTGACTTAGATGATCCATGTTGAAAAACAAACATCAAAATCATGAACTAGAGTGATTATAGTTATACAAAATCACATTTTAAAGTGATTTTATCGTAGGCCGGAAAATGGCCTTATAGAGAATGGACCTTTCTATTTTTAGTAACCACGGCAACACCGTTCATCGAAATCAAAAACCGATACACAGAATTATGTATCTTATTGTTTTCTACTTGTGTGCCAAGTTATATTGAAATCAGACTAAAACTGTAGAGGAGTAGCATTTTGAAAGAATTTCACAGAAATTTCTATTTCTAGTAACCACGGCAACGTCGTTCATCGAAATCAAAAACCGATACACAGAATTATGTATCTTATTGTAGTCTACTTGTGTGCCAAGTTATACTGAAATCAGACCAAAACTGTAGAAGGAGTAGCGTTTTTAAAAATTGTTTACGGACAGACGGACAGACAGACAGACAGACGGACGGACGGACGGACGCATTACTATCGCATTAGCTCTTCTGGTGTCTGACCAGTAGAGCTAAAAATTAAAATAATTTTGATATAATGTTTATTAAAAAGTTATATGAGGAATTGAATTTGGTCTTAAGTCGTAAGTCCTTTTGTAAAAAGGGCCCCTGGGCTCTATTGATCACCCAGTGAACATGCATTAATTCTTTGAAAATCTTCTCTTCTCCTGGGTATTAAATTAACTAACTAAGCACATAGTTATGATAAGAGAGAGTGCCTCTTCCAAAACTGAATTTTTGGCCCTAGAACAGGGGTTCTGGTGTAAGGGCGGGGACTCTATTGATCATATAGTGAAAATGCATTAATTCTCTGAAAATCTTCTTCTTTGCTTCTGGGTATTAAATAAACTGAGTACATAGTTATGTTAGGCAAGAGTGCCTCTTCTAAAATTGTTAATTTTATGGCCCCAGGGGTTCTGGTGTCGGGGCGGGGCTCAATTGATCATATAGTGAAAATGTATTAAATCTTTGAAAATCTTCCTCTCTGCTTCTGGGTATTAAAGAAACTAACTAAGTATATAGTTATGGTAATACAGAGTGCCTCTTCCCAAATTGTGAATTTTATGGCCCCAGGGTCAGGGGTTCTGGTGTCAGGGCGGGGCTATATTGATTTTATAGTTAAAATACGTTATTCTTTGAAAATCTTTTCCTTTGCTCCTGGGTTTTATGCCAATGATCCAAGTATATACAGTGGACCCTCATTTATCCGGACGCCTTAGTTCCCAGTCAATTTGTCCGGATATGTGAAGCATCCGGATATCTGAATCACCAGCTTAAAAAGACAGAATAACATTTTAAAATTTCGTTCCGATGAAAAATCGTCCGGATACTGAAGCATCCGCATATTTGGCGTCCGGATATCTGAAGGTCCACTGTATATTTATGATGAAGAAAGGTGCATCTAGGAAAAAAGGGTTATTTATTTCTCCCATCTGGGTCATTGGGGGGATTACATAGTCTGAAAATGAATTAATGTTTTGAAATCTGCTCTCTGGTATAAATTAACTATTTTATTATATAATTTGCGAAATTTTGAAATATGTGGCCCCAAGGGTCAGTGGTTCTTTTGGGGTGAGGTGCACAACTTGTTATCAAGTTGAAGAACATTTTCTCTTTGTTACTCTGATGTGCCTCTGGGTATTAAGTAAATAGGGTAAGCATGCTAAGTCTATAATTATGATAAGCAATGGTGCCTCTTTAAAAATTGTAAATTGTGAAATTCATGGCCTCTGGTTTAAAACACGAATCAAATTTAATTGTTTGAAAGTTGTTACACAATACTCAGGAGACCTATAAGGCCCGTGGGTCTCTTGTTAGCTCTACTGGTCATAGACCAGAAAAGCTTATGCGATAGGTATGCGTCCATCGCGTGTCTGTCTCTGTTTGTAAACAATTTTTCAAAACGCTACTCCTCTTACAGTTTTGGTCTGATTTCAATATGACTTGGCACACAAGTAGACTGAACTAAGATACGATTCTGTACACCGGTTTCTGATTTCGATAAATGGTGTTGTCAAGGTTATTGAAAAAAATTCAATGAAATGCTTTGAAAATGCTATTCTTCCTACAGTTTAGGACTGATTCAGTATAATGTGGCACATAAGTGAAGTAGTCTACCCAAGATACATGAAGGATATTGAGATAACGAACAGTATTCAATATGAAAGTCAATAAAACAATACAAAAAATAGGAGCAGACCTAATACGGACCACCAGAACATCGCAGGTGGGATCACGTGCCATGGATATAGGATTTGCAGGTCTCCACCGGCAAGTGGTGTCGACGTAGACATTTTGTCTACTTCAAGTTCCATATTCTGGGAATTTCTTGCTGAACTAAGAACGTTTTCCTCTTTCCTTTCCACTACTTTTCTTTGGACAGCCTGTACAGAACCAGATTGAATTTTTCCTGATTAGAAAATTCTCACTTCCTCTTAATCCAACACATGTTTAATGGAACCAACAGTTGCACTAATCGCAGTTACTGGTTTAATGCTAGCTCCCTCATATAAAAACGTTAGCAAAGTCTATCTTTGGTAGTAGCACAGAGGCAATTCTTGTGTTGGATAAAATTTCACAGGCGCAAACATTTCCATTTTCGAAGAACTGTTAGTTTGCACATGGGAAGACCGCTGGTGAAGCCGATGGTCATCGTCTCTACAAGTGGTTATCTTATAGCCATATTAGGATCAGACAAGGGAGATAACAAAAACAACGATGAGCCCATCCTAAATGACATGCTGGCTGCCAATTTACAAGATATCACATGAGTAAGAACTAGATAGGAATAGAATAAGGACATCTTCATTATAGAATAAGGATTTTGTCATCCTCTAGATCTCTTGAAGGGCGGGTAATTCAGGGAATTTAATTATGAATGTATGTATTGGTAATTGTAACATGTATTTAATTATTCCATTATTAGGTGCGCTGGGTAGTTAAATCTTCCAAGGCTAGAATCGAAAGGAGGACTTTCCTCGCAAAGTTGTCGCCTGCGTGGTTATAGCATCTTCTCTAGAGTCGCAAAGTAAGGAGTCAATCTTTACGTCGCGGGTTCGAATCCCCTTGTGGGACGTGGAGATCGGACTTTCGGATAAGACCGTATAACCGTGGTCTCGTGTGACAGTAGATGCTGGCACGAAAAAGATCCATTCAATGCTCAATGGCCTTGAGTGCCGAATATAGGACAAAATTTGTAGCTCTCCATCGGCATGTGGTGGCGTGAAAAGTTCTCAAGAGGGACGTCGAACAACATACATTTAATCATTCGTCGTAAAGTTTTCCCAAAAATTCGCAGAAGAGAATATGTCTGTTCTATCAGTGTTGTAGGAAACAGGTACATCTTCTACCTGCAACATGTATGACCTGAATACCAGCACCTAAATATATACTGTCCAGTTGTATAATTATATAACGTTTAGTGTTTATAAAGAAGTTTTTACGAAGCATTATACTTATAAAGCCATAAATTGTTACCCACTTTTCTCTTCATTATTATTTGTAACTTCCTGGACAAAATGATGAAGGGGCTTTGATGGTCAAGATGATTTTTCTCTCTCAAAATAAAGTTGAACACTTTAAGGATGGATTCTTCTCATATTTCTTATAATTGCAGAATCTTAATTTTCTGAATACTCATTACTCAGACTGTGTTTGACATTTTAACATCCAAACACTTTGGTGAAATCGGCCTTGATTTTCAGTCAAGGTCATTTGAAAGTAAGTCCTAAAAATAGTACTTTTACACAGAGAAATTTTGAAATATTTGCATAGGAATAAATTTTGCTGACAGAAAAAATACCTTGCTTAATAAAATTAAAGTTGTAACTCATTATTGATCACTAACTTACAACAATTGAGCTGGTGGAAAGAAAACATGACATCCTCGATATTCAACAAATATATTTAATCCGAATTTCCTCGAATTAAAAAAAAGTCTTGATTTTTCATAAATTTACATTAAATTTCATGTCAGTTTTTACAATTGACCATATGTCAAATATTTAGATTTCTCTCTGTTGATTCATCAAATGTTCAAGATTATTTTACAAGGTAAAAATGATAAGGTAATCGGACTAATTATTGAAAAAAAAATCCGAATTCTCCCTAAATTTTCTTAAAAATCATAAATGTTCAAAATATTTATAATTTCCTCCCAGAATAAATAACCACATAATGATAACAAATCAGTGTTATAAATTGAAGACAAACATACCTTTATTCATAATACTTATAAAAATATTTATTTCACAAGAGTAAGTTGGCCCCTCTCTTGTTTCTTTGCATGCTATCACTTGTTTCCTAAAATTTAGTAAAATTGAATTTTATGAAAACTTTCAAAAGGATAGTAAAATTTTCATGCATATGTAAAGTACATTGTATCAACCTAGTCACCTTTCTTCCTTGAGAAATAATCTCCTCCTCTTTGCCTTTGTAGTTAGAGACAGTGCCTTTTTACGACTAGCAGACATGTCCCTTTTTGCAGTCAATTTTTTGGTGTGTCCGCCTGGTGATAATGCCATTTTTTGTTCACCTAAATTTAAAAAAAATCACATAGAATAGATATTGCATTTCATGAAAGCTAAATTTCACAGACGATTCATAAAAGAGTAATCAAAAGGAAGCAACATAGACCAAAACAGTGACAGAAAGTAAGAATGACTACATTTAGCAAATTATTCTGTGCTGCAGTCAGGACCAAATGAGTGATCAAATCGATTACTGTGGTTTAGTCAATTTTCGTTGGCATCAATTTTCATTGATTTTGTAAAACAGACTTTTTCGAGAATACACAATTTTCTGGACAAGAGCATTGCATATACAAATGAATAAAACATTTTTTAATTTAATGAACATTGAATTTCATGGATCTGCTCAACAACAAAATCCTCGAAAATTGCTGCTCAACGAATATTGATGAAACCACAGTAATCAATAGGATGAATTTAAATATATTGAGTTATAAGGTGTACCTCAATCAAATACCGTTGCCCTAGCTTTTTCTGTGCAACACTAGCTGCCACTCTGTAGCCAATGGTACAACTGGAGAGGCGGGGTTTAGGTGCCTTGGAAGCTACTGTCTTGTTGGAGCTTTCATTTGCTTGGTTGCTTCCGAGATTAGCAAGGTTGGTGGTATGTTTCTCCAGTCTGTTGAAAATGCCCAAAAGATCTTGCTTTAGGTTCTCACTCTCTTATAAAGGCAGTCCATAGGGCAGTGAACTGTAGTTTTCTTTGTATTTCTTTTGTGGTGGCACCATACTTCGCTACACTGGCTGTGGTCATTGAATGGGTGAAGAGCCAGAGCATCAAGGCCTTTCTCTATCCCGGTGGGATTCCCCTGGTTTTGAGAGATCATATAGTTGAAAGACTTTTGAATGTATTTTATCACTTTTGATGACAAACTGTTGTGTTTCTTTTGCAGAGCATAGAGTGAATTTGATACATTTTTTTAAATATGGTTTTTGTCAGAGTGTTTTTTAATGCTGCGATCAATCTCTGTGAATTCTTGACATTGTGGTTGTGTCGTCATCCCCAGCTAGTGCCTCTACTTGAATCCCTTTCTATAATGTTGATTTAACCAATTCCACCACCATGTCAGATTCAATTGACTTGGAGCTACCTGTACAAATTCTGTGCACTATTATTAATCGTTGAATTCCAAAAGGAGCTTTTCTTTTAAAATACACATATCAATTTATTACAGAGTTATTCTGTCAGATCATAGTCCATATGGGACAAACTTAAACTAGAGGTACTGTGAGCAATTAGCTCACTAAATGATACCCTTTGCCTCCCATATCTATAAAATGGCAGTGGCAGTGTTTCACTCTGGAAAACCCAAAAATATGTGTCCGATCAAAAAGTAAAATAGGAGGTGCACAATGGCAATATGTAATATAGATTCCGTGAAAGTTTCATTAAATTTCATTCAGTGGTATATGAGAGAGCAGTTACGGATAAAAGATGGGTACCCCAAAGCATAACAGACAGACGGACAGACAAACCGATTATAGTATACCCTCCCAGTTTTCAAGCGGGCGCTTATAATAACTTAGTGATTATAAGCCAAAAACTGTACATTAAAAAAGTACAAGATGATGTAATAACAAGAAGTCTGCAACTGAATGTTCACTAGTAATGCCCCCACTCTGATGTGAATATATATCCTTTAATGTTTACACTTTGATTTGAGTCCCAGCATCTGGCGTGTCTATGATAGAAGAGAGTGCTAAACTTTCAAGCATCTGCGATGAGTAGTTTCTGAGAAAACTGTGACAAAAATTTTCTACAGATAGACACACTGACAGACACACAAGGGTAAAATTTAAAACAGTTTATCACCCTCGCCTTAGAAGCAGGGATTTAAAAATGTTCTAAGAAAGTGCTGATAAGTAGAAATACCAAAATTATTGGTACAAAAAAAATGTTTTTCTTAAATATTCATAATCCCAAGAATTAACCTTTGCAGGGAGACCAATAATCTGAGGAATTATAATTACCTGTCCAGTTTCTTTTCCATTCATGTGGAACTGGGGCTTGGTTTTTTTTTTCTGCTCGTTCACAAATTCTACGTGATTTGTTCCAAAAGCTATAACCCACAATTTTTCCCGTCTGGCTTCCTATCATTGAGCAGTGTCTGTTACGATTTGTGATAAAAATATGAGTATATAGCTAGTAATCAAGCAAATAAAAGATCTTTGTGACAGACAACCTGGAGAATAAAATTATGTTTACTGATGTAAATCAAATATTTTTCACTTTAAAAAATACATTTATACTAGTAATTATTATGCTAAGATTGTGTTTTTTCTTACTCACTTTTTTGCCCCCCCCCCCTTCTCACTCTCTCTACACTCTACATTTACAAGTATAAAATTAAATTTACCAGTAAAGCTGTCATATGACCTCCCACTTCCTCGCTTCTGCCATGCGTCATCTACACTCACAGTAATGGAGGAAGATTGATTGCTCCTTAAAAATTAAATAATTATTAATAATAAATGAATATCTTTTAGACAAGAGCTAAGCTCATATGTTATGGTTCACAAGAGTACTTTAGCAAGAAAAAAAGCAGAAATTAAACCCATCGTGAATGCATGCTATTATTGTTTTTTTTTTTAAAAAACATTTGAATGCATGCATATACATGTACAAAATTAAAATTAATGAAGTTCTCGCAGCAAGAAATTAAAACCATGCATTGGCGATTGGTATTTTTAAAGATTTGTGAAATTTCAACACCATAGAATTTATATGATTTAAAGTATGTAGTCCCACTTTTACCCCTAGGGCAGTGCATGATTTTAACAAACTTTGATACACTGTTGTGTCAGTCTGACATCCATTAGAAGAACGCTAGTCATTTAATACATGTTTAATTAATCCATACACATGTAATGTAATCTTCACTGCACTGCATTTTTCACCAAAATATAATTGTTAGTACATGGCATGTACTTACATAGATGTTGTCAGGACGTCCTGTTCAAGAGCTTCCTGAATTGTTTCTGTTGCAACTGACTCTATGGCAGATCCAACCTCTTCCTGTCTGCTACTCAGTAATGTTCTACTGACAGGTGGGACATTTAATTCAACAAGTATTCCACTGATTTGTTCATAACCAATGCCAGTATGTTGGACAGCTGCAGAGGAATTTCATATAAATGCTTAGAATTAAATATAGGTCAACAGGAATTACAAACCTAAGGATATCTGTTATTGTTTTAACAACTCACCTGCAGCTAGCTTGCTGTTAGCATCCCAGACTATTTTATGTCTCTTTCCGGTTGGCACATTATTAATATACTGGCATTGGGTATTCATGCATGGTATCTTGAGCATAGCTGCAAGTCCAAAGGGAATAATCCCAGTGCTATGAGACAGTTGAAGGGTTAGACCACACTTTTTACATCCGGAAAGTCCATCTGCCAGCACTCCTAATTCAATTAGTTCTACGTCCTGTCCTCCAGTCCTTATCCAGTCTAGACTTGTTTCTTTCCTAGGATTAAATCTCTTACATTTAAAATATGTTAAACATAAATATCTACATTCTCTTTTTTATTTATTGTAAATATAAAATTTGAGAAAAAAAACCAAATTTATTCTTATAGTGCAATGCATAAAATAGGCCTAATTAAGTTTTTTTTTTAAATTCTAACACTTAAAATAAATTAAATTGAATTGTCAGGGAACATATACAGTAGTTGGCCATAAATTAGTTCCCAAAATGGCCGCCGTAGTTTCCGTAACTCGGTTTGGAGATGATATTTCGTCTCTTAGTTTCTAAATATGTTAAAAAATCTAACCTTTCTGCATCCGAATAAAGCACGAATATCGATATGGGGTTTTTAATTTATCTTCTTAATTCTATTTCCGGTTTGTTTGTTGATAATTGTCTGCTAACAAGTTACAGCTTTTTAAAAAGCTTGCCTCTCTAAATCAATAAATATTTGCATGAGGAGTGATAAACCTTTTGAGTAATACTTTTGTGGGTTTGAAATATGTCCTTACTTTATATTTTGAAAACCTTGTTTTAATAAAATCCTTGATTTTATTTAACTTACTGTTACAGAAAAATAATCTCGACACTGCATACTAGAAATTTATTCTGTTGGGGGGGGGGGGGTCTACAAGTGAAGTGTTCTGCCCTTGGATGTAAATTGAAAGCTACATGTACATTACACCTATTATTACATGTATATAATTATAATATCAATAATATCTGTGATGAATTCATGCATTGTGAACATTTTCAAAGATGTATATAATTAAAAATACACATTTTGTCAGAGTGTACTATACAATTATAGACTTTTGATGAGGTCAATACATGTTTTTATGGACCTGATGAGAGTATATCGACCTATTACGAAGTTTTTGTTTTATTATAATTACCTTAACATTTTAACACTACAAGTATACAACAGGAAACAACATTTGTTTATTTGATCAACAATATGTAACATCTATAACATCAACAAAATAAAAAATTACTTTAAACTAAAAAGATTATTTAGTTAGGTAGTATGTTGTAGTTGATGGAAATGTTCAAACAGTTATACAACTCAAAGGCATTGGATATTGGTTACAGGCTTTGTTTTCTACTTTAAGCTGAGAATTTGATGAAACAACATTCTGAGGCATTTCAACTTTTTAAAAGTTTATCAAAGTATTTTTGAGAACGAGACAGGTTCTGTATCGCAGATTTGTGACACGATCCAATCAAAATCACCTCAATGAAAATCAGCTCCTCCCCTAATGTTAATAAGATGTCATGTATATTTATTTTTTTCTGAATCTCTGGTAAATTGAAAAAAGTTAATTCCCATGCCAATTAGGGTTCCTTGTAAATTTCATCTATCCGTAGACAGCGTGAGATTTTAAAAAATTTTTAAAGTTACTTTGTCATATTATTTTGGAAACGACGAGAAGAAGGGTAAAGTAGATAATTTTAAAAAGCTTGACTTTGTAACTGATGAATTGACGATTTAACTTTATTACAGATCTGTGCAGATATGGAAACGGAATACCATGTATTTGAGGGCATTCAAAATCTCAGTTTTTCTGAAAATTTTGATTTCGATGCAAACCAAGGTCTTGGGAAAAACGGTTTGAATTCAATGGATTTTGATATGGGGATTTGAGCTCTTTAATGGAAACCAATGTGAAGTGGGGAAAAACTGAAAGAGACCTAGGGTTTTGGGCCGCTCGTCAATGATGAAGAATTAAAATGCCTTGTAGAAAATCAGGAAAATAAAAATACTAAGAGCAACACAAAATGGGCTGTTAACGTTTTTTCGAAAGTTGGCGCGAGCAGAGAGCTGAGGATATTATCGAGCTTCATTTGATGGATACGAAAAAAATGAACCATTGGCTAGAGCGTTTTTTCGTGGAAGCGCGCAAGAAAGACGGGGCTAATCCCCCCAAAAACTCTCTATCTCATTTTATGTGGACTATTGAGGCACTTGAGACAAAAAAGGTGTGTACGATAAAAATTTTCTAGATGAGAAGGAAATATCTTTTGTCGGGCTAAGAAAAGTTTTAGACGCGAAAATGAAATCGCTCGTGGATAGAGGCGTGGGATGCGAGATCCGCCAAGCTGATCCTATATGGCCTGAAGATGAGGAGAAATTGTGGCGAGAAAATGTTTTTGGGAAAGAAAACAGTGAACAATTACAACACACGATGTTTTTTTATTCATGTAAATTGTTTGGTTTGAGGGCCTGCGATGAGCACCACAAATTGCAATGTGAACAATTTTCCATTGGAAACGATACCCATGGACAGTTTATTCAATTTGTTGGTAGAACATCAAAAACCTACATGGGCGGTTTGGGTCAGATGAATTTACAAAGAATCTGAAGCATTACTGTGAGCCTGGTAAGTAAAACTCATAATAACTTATATGGATACATTAAGACACTAATTTAAAATTTTAAATTAAGGTTTAACGAAATGGGGGGGGGGGATTACTGTATGAGCCTTTTTGGTAAATAGTTATGTATGAGACCTGCATGTAAAAGATTGTAATATTTATGTGGATATTTTAAGACCTGTAGATGTAAGCGGTGATTATCTAATTACTCATATAATTTACAGGTGATCGGTGCTTAGCAGAATATTTTCAGATATACCTTGATGCGTTAGATGGCACGGGGCCATTTTCTGGCGAACGCTTCCGGAACCTCCGAAAAGCCTGTGCGTTGACACAGGTTGTGGGCATAAACAAACTGAAAACGTTTATGAAGACAATATCGCAAAAAGGAGGACTACAAGGGAATTATACCAATCACAGCGGAAAGAAAACGTGTGCTACGCAGCTATACATAGGAGGCTAATTGTATTCGGCGCGTCGGCGCGCCCGCGCGTCCATCTCATCCCAATATCACACAAGTATTTTCTCCCTGCATTAAAACACTCAAATGACAGCGATTTTATTTATAATTTAAGCATTATCGGCTATATTCAAGTCGACACCCCGAGCCCGATTGTATTTTTTTGGTTAGGTGGATCCAGAAAATTTTCTTTAGGAAGTGGTGGCTCAAATCGGAAGGGGAAAAGGATTAGAGACATAGCTTTAGTAATTTTACTATGTCAATTAAAAAAGATAGATTTTTCCAGGGATCCGGATCCCCTTGTCTAACCACGATTTGTGCAAGTGTAATCCGAAATTTACTGCATTTTTTTAGTTGACCTATTCTCTCTTCTCTCTCTCTCTACATACATATTATATATTAATAGTTATATCTCCAAACTTTAACTATAGCATTAAAAAACATTTACTGCTTTTGTTTTTATAAATCAACTTTATGCATAACACATAGGCATCGGAATCTGAGAGGGGGGGCTTATCAAGATTGGACATCATATAGGTATTCAACATCGGGGCGTAGGTTCATTTAGTCCCCCCTCCCCCAACTCTCATCAGGCAAGGCAGTGTAGTCCTAAAAGAAATGTAAGTGGTAGTGTTAGTGGTAATGTTTGAAAGAAAAAAATTGGTACTAAAGAAGTTGCCCCCCCCCCTCACGAAAAAGGATTTTCTTGTTTGGACAATAGACATATTTTACGTTTTAATAATTTTTTTTTGGGGGGGGGTTGCTTGCTAAGATTTTTCAGGTTCAAATTTTTTTTCCTTTCACTTAACCCCCCCCCCCTTTCAATTTGCTTCCGAAAAAAAACCCCGGAAAATTAAAAATTGCCAAAACTCGAAAATCCTATTCCGTGGGGGGGGGGGGGGGGGGGGGGTAGTAGCCAACTTTTCTCAGGGTCAACTTCCTTTTACTTCCAATTTTTTCCTATATTTCCTTCCTACAAATCTACTGTGGTTAAAAGTGGGGCATCTTTTCAATGGACATTTTCTATAGTAAAGGTAATGTTGGGGAAAAAAGTGTGGTGGGGGGGGGGGGGTGGGGGGGTAGAACAGAGGAAAAGTCTTACTTTTTGGGCATATCATTCTAAGGTTATGATGATCAAAACAACCTTACCTTTTTGACTCTGTAGAATCTTTTTTCATTAATTCTCACATCTTTCTTATGAAGCATAATTGAACATAATTTGAAAAAGTTGTGAACAAAGTATCAAACATTAAATTTTATTAAAAATCGTCAAATCAACTCCCATCGGTACTTTCAGTACTTTGATTAGTATAGGAATATCGAGTGAAATATCGAGCCCGATGCTGACAAATATTGTATAAGCGATAAATTTTATATACAAAATCTGTTGCGCGAGCGCGCCGACGCGCCGAATACAATTAGCCACATAGGAGGTGTACCCGAGGCAGAAATCATGAATGTTACTGGTCATAGATCAGAGCAAGGCGTTAGAAAATACATGAAAAGCAATGTACAAATGAAAAAGAGAATTTCTAAAATCTTGGATCCGCCCACAAAACAGGAATCTCAGGAAGCTTCTTCCGATCAGCCTACTGGTAGTAAAAGAGCGCTGGTTCCATGTAATACATATCGTTCTGAAGGCGACGCAAAAAAAATTGTGCAGTGAAAGTAATCGTGCTCTGCGGGATTTAACAAACACGGCATCGGTGTTCCAAAATTGCCATTTCAACTTTTCTTTTGGATCAAATTAATTGACTATGTGTGATTTTGTGCATCAGTAAAAGTGAATAGTGCATAGAGAAGTGTTATACAATGTATTGGAAAGCATTTTTAAAAAATTCGTTTCGTTTGGATTAAAAGTGACTGGCCAAATGTGAATGGAATAATTATCTTAAATTCATAAGAGTAAAGGTTTTGCTTTTCTTAGGAAATGATTTTGTTTAATTCCAAGCAGGAAAAAATATATGATCAATTGATTTTGTTATTTTGAAATTTTTTGAGCAATTAAAATACTGAAATTGAATCGATTTATTTTTAGACTGCTGTATTTTAGATAGAGAATGGTTGGGAAATACAATACGGTATACAGGGTTAATACAGAACGGAAAGTAGCTCCGCCCACCATAGTCCCGTTCTCTATTGATTATACAGAATAGTAAACTTCAAAGTAAAACACCGCTATCGTGTCACAAGCCATCATCAGACTGGTGCTCAACAGATCGGTTAATACAGCATTTTCCTGCGAATCAGTTAAAGGCAAGATGTCAAAGTTAGGGGTTGCAACATCTAGTACATTTGTAGAATCATCTTTTTTCAAACATTTTTCCTGAATCTTTTCGGAGATTTTCTCTGACATCACTTGTTTTGTGTTTTCATCTGTTATTCCCGAGTACGTTTTAAGGGATGATTAGGATTTGTGCCCAGTCACTGTCATTATATGTCTACTTGGAATTTGCGCAGCATCAAGAACATGTACAGTAGTGGCTCTGCATGAGTGATTGGTATAAATGGTATTCAAACCAGCTTTTTTAGCTCACCTGAGCCGAAGGCTCAAGTGAGCTTTTCTGATCAAAATTTGTCCGTTGTCTGTCGTTGTCGTCGTCGTTAACTTTTCACATTTTCATCTTCTTCTCAAGAACCACTGGGCCAATTTTAACCAAACTTGGCACAAAGTATGCTTGGGTGAAGGGTAATCAAGTTTGTTCAAATGAACGGCCATGCCCTTTTCAAAGGGGAGATAATTATGAATTAGAGAAAAATTAATGGCATTTTTAAAAAATCTTCTTCTCAAGAACCACTGGGCCAGGAAAGATGAAACTCATGTGGAATCATTCTTAGGTAGTGTAGATTCAAGTTTGTTCAAATCATGACCCCTGGGGCAAGGGTGGGGCCAAAATGGCCAACCCTAGTTTTACATAGGAATATATAGGAAAAATCTTGAAAAATCTTCTTCTCCAGAACCACTGGGCCAGGAAAGACAAAACTCATGTGGAATCATTCTCAGGTAGTGTAGATTCAATTTTGTTCAAATCATGACCCCTGGGGCAAGGGTGGGGCCAAAATGGCCGACCCAAGTTTTACATAGGAATATATAGGAAAAATCTTTAAAAATCTTCTTCTCAAGAACCACTGGGCCAGGAAAGATGAAACTCATGTGGAATCATCCTCAGGTGGTGTTGATTCAAGTTTGTTCAAATCATGACCCCAGGGGCAAGGGTGGGGCCAAAATGGCCAACCCAAGTTTTACATAGGAATATATAGGAAAAATCTTTAAAAATCTTCTTCTCCAGAACCACTGGGCCAGGAAAGATGAAATTTATGTTGAATCATCCTCAGGTAGTGTAGATTCAAGTTTGTTCAAATCATGACCCCTGGGGCTAGGGTGGGGCCAAAATGGCCCACCCAAGTTTTACATAGGGATATTGAGGGAAACCTTTTAAAATCTTCTTTTCAAATACTTCAAATTTACAATTAGTGTTATTTATATAGAATCATCCTCAGGTAGTGTAGATTCTATTTTGTTCAAATGATGAATGCTTTGGGGGGGGGGGTGGTAAATTCAAGCCCAATGTTCTCAGGTGAGCGCTGTGGCCCCTGGGCCTCTTGTTACTTATTTCTTTCATCAATGATCCAAACTTATTATGACCGAGGGGTGAATTGTCGTAAAACACTCCATCCTTTTGAAAGATCCTGGCTTTTTGAAATAGTCGATCACATTTTGGATTTAGTCTCTTTAGAAATTTGATGAAACTTCTTACTGGACATTTACTGCTCCCTGAAATGAAAAAAATGCATATTTTTGATGTTTTGATAGTCTAGAAGAATTATACAAGATATTCAAATAAAACATTCTTATTATTTCATCATTAAAACATTCCAAATATTTCAAAATATCATTTCCTTTTTTTTTTTGCGTGAACATTTCCTTTTTTTTTTATTTCATTCTATATATTTTTGGAGTATAATTTCTTCAATTTTTACCTTTGATTTCATACATTCTGCCGTCGGACGCTTTATCATTATCATCCTGATGGTTTTTTGTTTTTTCATCTGTGGTTAAACATACAGTGTTCCATTTCCACTTGTTGTTACAGCAAAGTCATCCCTCTTTAAATTTGCTAGATTTTCTCTCCCCCATCTTCCAAAATGTAACATAAGGTCAATGAAAACCTAGCAATGCAAAGTAAATCTGAATTATGAATTTTGTAACTTAGAGCACTAGATGTAGGAGAGTTAAACAAATATTTTGCTAATATTAAAAATACAGGTCTTCAGTCTAAGCATATTAAATATACTAACCTTGTACTGAAGAAGCTGTGCGAAAAGAGTAAATCTTTTCCAAGTCCTCATCAGTGATTGCAGGGTAGTGCACCACATTACCAAGTCCGTTTCGCTCATTTATTTTGTCATGCTTTTAAAGGCCTTGTTGGATAACTTGAATTCGGTTCCCTTTAGAATGTCAACACTCTTCCCACCCTTTTCAAGGTGCCGCTGTATGCCATGTCTATATGCAATTAGAGCACTTTTCCTACACGTTTCACCTTTTTTGTTTCTCATTTCGCAGTAAAATGTGGACAGTTTTTCATTGAGCTCGGCTGCGAAAAAACTCTCAAAGTCAGCCGACATATTTTTCGCTGTTAAATATTCCCTGAACGTTTTTACCGCTGTGATGGTTGATTTTTTCCTGCTATCGGCATCCACATTGTCGAAAATTTCTTTCAATTCTTGTTCATTGAGAGTGGCAAAGCGATTACTCGGATTAGCCATCATTTCCTCAGGCTCAGTTGCAAACAACAATAGTTAGGCGAACGCCTTATCAAAGCTAAACAGTAGGGGGTTCAGGTAACCCGACTTACCTATGTAATCGTGCCATCTAAACACAATTTATCAATGTTTATAAACGTAATTTTTGCATTATTATTCATATTTATCTAGAAATTAAATATAATGAATTTTTTCTCCATTGTTTGAACTTTCGTATGATATATGTGTTATGTCATTCTGAAGAGTTTGCATTAAAAATGAACCCGGTCGAAGTTGTGCTAAAATTGAATACGGGGTTTCCCCTTTGATGCATGGCACTGTAGTTTTGTCTTCGCGACG
>NW_026931443.1:0-48040 GCF_032062105.1 Saccostrea cuccullata
TTTTGCTTGCAAGTATACATTTCTAATAAAATTGATTTTTTAAAAATCTTATCAATGTTTTTACATATGTAAACTGTTTGCATTTTTATACATTATTTTTGCTTGCAAGTATACATTTCTTATAAAAATAATTTTTTAAAAATCTTATAATGTCTAAAACTTATTACTAGTACTTTATTCAGTAGAGTCGGTATGTATCGAATTATGAAATTTATTATAAAAGGCGAAGGCATTAACCTGTTTCAATTTCGGAAGAGAGGGGGGGGGGGGGGGCTTTGGTTAAAATTCCAAAATAAATAGTTTAGCTTAATTCAGAAATACATGCACATGTACAATCATTTTCTTACTTTAAATTTATGACTTTTATCATTTAAATGTTATGAAAAACAAAAATTGATTTCTTATAAGATGCATATCTCCTACATTACCCTATCAATCTATGCATGTTTCAATCAGTGCAAGTATTCATTGATCTTTAATTTGTGTTATTCTGTACTTTGACGTACTACAATATTACATATATGTTTGAACACAGTGGACAATATTTATGTTTTTGCGCCTGCGCAATGCTGCGTTGTCAAGGACTTAGTCCTGCGACTAAGCGTATCTTTTACGACTAGATTTACGCCTTTTGGTGAAACGCAAATTACGCCCGACTAAATTTTGGCGTAAGCCCCGGAAGTACGACTAAGTTAAGGCTTAAATCTACGACTTTTGATGAAACGGGCCCCGGGTTTCCATTCTTCTCTGTTTTTATTCTAAGCTATACTGAATTAAAAGATTGTTTGTATGTTGAATCCTTATTTCAGAATTACCTATTAAGCCAGTTTTTAAAAAGTGTTTATATACTACGATTGGTAACCGCTCATGGTGGCTCAGTGGTATGGCTTTCTCTTTGTATTTTGGAGACACGGGTTCGATTCTCATTCGCCTCACCGCTTCAAAACATAAGACCATATAAAAACAAAGGAAGTGTTCCGTTACCTGGTGTAACGTTCTTACAATGTACAAATGATAAATGATTGAGTTCGCTTAGGTTTCCTTCCTAAGAATTACGTTATAATATAGAATCAAGCAAACTTACGTCAACTTCCTGCAGACGAAACAATGACAATGACAAATATAAAATCTGGATTGGCAAAAATAGACAAACTCGTGTTATAATATATTTTTCCTCGGTCCTACCTGGATAATGATTAGCAAACAAATATGAACTTAACGACAACGAATTATAAGAAAAGAATCAACCACAATTAAACCAATAATCAGATATAAAGTTATGACACTGTAGTTGCAGACTGAGTGGTTTAACCAACAATCCTGTTGTTTCCCGACACAGTCTGCAACTACCAAAAAAAAACACACCCTAAAAGTCACAGAGACACCTTTTATTAAAAGTCACCAAGACACTATTTTAAGTCACCAAGACACTATAGTCACTGAGACACACTATTAAGGAACTAGGTTCCTGAGCTGAGTGGTTTAACTAACAATTCTGTTGTTTCCCGACACAGCCCAAGAACCTAGTCCATGAGGTGTTACTCAAACGATGAGTAACGACCAAGTAACCAAATACTTCATGGGTGTCTGTATTTATACTCTTTCTAATTCCTAATGATTGGTTGATGATTCTGAAACTCTGATTGGTTAAAATATCAAGCGCTGATTGGTTAAATATAAAATGATATGATTGGACGATTTCAGAGGCATTTAGATCCACTATGATTATTACATTACCCACGCCTTCGAAAAAAAATATGCGTCCTCGCATAGGTGAATCATAATACTAAAAACGATAAAGGTATTTATATTTATTAAGTTTTCAAGGTGTCTCCTACATTTGTATTTTTTTTTTTATATTTACATATAGATTTCACTTAGAAATATTCAACACTGTCTTCAGTGATTTCTCGCACTGTTGCATTGTCTTTGATGTACTCAACAATCTTTTTTGTTGTTTTAATATGTTTTGGAAACTCAGTCTGGACACAAGCATCGCATGTGCTTGGCAGTTGAGGTGTTTCAGTTGTGATATTGTCTTCACGTGATGGTTGATTTTCATCCAGTTTATTGTCCTCAACAGAAAACTGAGATTTCTCTGCCTGTTTAGGAACTTTGCCTAATGCAATAAGTGGGAATATAGGGTCATGAGTGCGTTTCTTTCCTGGCAACGTTGGTTTAGTCGGTTGCCTAAACATACGACCTTGTTGAAGAGATGTAATACAATCCAATTCTTTCAATGCGTGTTTACTATTAGGATCTTCATGACTCTGGGAATTAGAAGAATGTTCCTGTTTTTCAGAGAGATTGTCAGACTGTACATCCCCGACAGAGATTTCTGGGTCATTATCCCAGTCACTAGTGTCGGATATTTCAAGATCAACACCTAACGAAGGTTCTGTAGAGTTTGGTGGTTGATGCATTGTTTTAACGTGTCTTCTCAGATATACATGCTTAGTAGTTTTAAAAGGACACAAATCACACTGCAATGGTTTATCCTTAATCATTTGAAGACCACAACTAACAATATGGTTCTTCATTTCTTCTAATGTATCCGTTCGGAAAGTGCACATAGGGCATTTAAGCAAAGATCTTGGAGTAGTCTTCGTTTTTGGCATGATCTGCAAAAGAAATAGTTAAAATGATACATAATCAGATAAATATTCGGGGCGTTTTCTCTGTCGTTTGCCATGAGTCTGATAGCAGTCATTCTTAACTTTAGTCTCAGTGTTTTCTGTCCTGTCATTGTTAGAATCTACAATTTCATTGTCTGCACTACCTGTCCCTTGCAATTGTTCTGATGCTAGGATTTGATCTTTCACTGGCCTTATTCTGTCAGTATGAATTACTTGGTTTGTACCCCTGTATCCACAGTTTACTTTATAAGTGACATTGGAACATTTCTCAATAATTTCAAATGGTCCTTGCCAATATGATGTAAATTTGGGAGATGTACCAGTCTTACGTTTTGGGAAGTAAACGTAAACTCTATCACCTGGCTTAAATGACTGCCACTTTAATTTTCTATCATGGTACCACTTCTGTCGTTCTATACTCTCTTTTGTCATTTCCCTGACAACTGCATGTGCTTCTTCTAATTTTTCTTGTAACTCCCAAACCCATCTATTCTGTGGAATTCTCTTAATATCAGAATGGACCTCGTATACAATATCCAAAGGTGTAGCGACCTCTCTACCTAACATCATTTTGTTTGGAGTTGCACCCGTTGATTCGTGGACTGCTGCTCTGTATGCCATCATTACGTATGGGAGATGCTCGTCCCAATCCGTATGGTGCTCATTGACATAGGCTGATAACATGGTAGCAAGAGTTTTGTTGAATCTTTCGACCATCCCGTCCGATTGGGGGTGGTACGGGGTGGTGTGTGTTTTCTTTATATTCAAAAGCCGGCACATTTCTGTAAAAAGATTGCTTTCAAACTGGACTCCTTGATCGGAGTGAATAGTTCCAGGCACTCCAAAGCGGGCTATGACTTCTTCCACTATCACCTTAGCTACAGTTGCGGCTTCCATATTAGCCATAGGAAAACTTTCTGTCCATTTAGTAAAGTAATCCGATACGACTAGTATATATCGGTTACCATTATTGGACATGGGAAGTTCGCCTAATATATCTGTAGCAATACGTTCCATTGGTGCGCCGCAAGTGACAACTTGCATCGGGGCACGTTTAGTAGTATTTGGTGATTTTCGCCTTTGGCATTTTTCACAACCAGCAATGTACAATTTAACATCTTTCTGCAATCCTGGCCAATAGTATTTACATTTTATCTTCGCCAATGTTTTCCTTATCCCAAGATGTGCAGAAGTCCTTTCATCATGGAACTGTCCTAATACTGTTCGTCTTTCACTGTATGGCACAACAGCTTGCAAAGAAATTTTGCCATTTTCGTGCTTTTTCTTTCGGAAAAGCATTCCATTCTCTAATACCAGAGCATCCCACTGAGAACATAGAGACTTAATGAAGTTGCTATGACCAGAAATCGCTGATGACTCTGGCTTTACACCTTTTTCAACCCATTTGATCAGTTGATTTATGTCTCGGTCCTCGTTTTGTTTGGTTTTCAAAGACAACTTATCCGTATGTGTTGCACTACTTATGGTATTAACTATACTTTCAGAAGATGTACAACATGCTTTTCTGCAAGGTAAACGGCTGAGCGCATCGGCATTTGCATGCTTATTCCCTGGTCTGTGTTCAATGGTCATTTGAAAATTGCTCAGTGATTCAAACCATCGAGCAAGCTGGCCTTCTGGATTCTTGCTGTTCATTAGCCATTTCAAAGAACTGTGATCTGTTCTGACTAAAAACTGCTTGCCATACAAGTAGTGTTTGTAATACTTTGTGAAGTAGACAACAGCCAACAGCTCCTTTCTTGTGACGCAATATTTCCGTTCTGCTTTTGATAAGGTTCTGCTTCCAAAAGCAATTACTCTTTCTACTCCGTTTTGTGTCTGTGAAAGAACTGCCCCTATTGCTACGTCACTAGCATCTGTATCCAAGATAAATGACTGTGTAAAGTCAGGATGGGCAAGAATTGGTGCGGAGATAAGTGCATGTCGAAGGGAGTCAAAGGATGCTTGACAATCATCTGTCCATTTGAAATTTGATCCCTTCTCAGTCAATTTGTTCAGTGGCTTTGCCTTTGCTGCGAAGTTGTGTATAAAACGTCTGTAGTAGCTGCAAAGACCTAAAAAGCTTTTTACCTCTGTTAGATTAGTAGGCACAGACAAATTTTGTACTGCAGAAATTTTTGAAGGATCTGTGCTTACTCCTTCCTCTGATACCACATGTCCGAGAAATTCAACAGTCTTATGAAACAAGTGACACTTTCTTGCTTTCAGTTTCAGGTTAGCAGATGACAGTCTATCAAATACTTGTGTGAGGTTTTCTAACATGTTGGTAAACGATGTTCCGATAACAATGATGTCATCTAGGTATACCAAACATATTTGCCATTGCAAGCCACTCAGAACAGTTTCCATTAGCCTTTCGAAGGTTGCCGGGGCATTGCAAAGGCCAAACGGCATAACATTAAAATGGTATAAACCACGTTTAGTTGCAAATGCCGTTTTTAGTTTATCTGAGTCATCCATGCTAACTTGCCAATACCCGGAGCACAAGTCGAGGGTTGAGAACCACTTTGCTCCGGCAAGACTGTCTAACGAGTCGTCGATGCGTGGAAGTGGGTAGGCGTCTTTGACTGTAGCTGCATTTAAACGCCTGTAATCCACACAAAATCGCAAAGAACCATCTTTCTTTTTGGCCAAAACGACTCCTGATGCCCATGGACTATTCGATTTCTCTATGATTTTCCTGTCAAGCATGTCATCTAATTGCTTGTTCATCTCATCCTGTAAATGATGTGGAATTCTCCTGGGAGGTTCTTTCAATGGGCGTGCATCCTTCGTATCAATCGTGTGTTTGACCAGTGAAGTACGTCCCAAGTCTCTGTCTGACCTCGCAAATATATCTGCATACCTAGCCAAAAACTTCTGTAATTGAGGTATTTCACCACCATTTAGATTAACTTTAGATCTCACAAACAGATCCTGCAGATGAGATGGCAGATCTTTGCATGGCTTATTCACAGTAGAGGTTGGTTCAAAAACATTGTCAACTGAACTCATATTTGCAATAAATGTTCCTGGATACACTGTTTGATGTTCATTGGATGGATTCATCATTCGGACTGGTATTTCTCCATCTTTTACATATCCAATTGATCTTGCTATTAATGCCTTTCCTGATTTCAGGAACTTCTCCGATGGTTCTATCATACCTAAAACTTCTTTCATGTCGTAGGATTTTGACGGCATTGAGACCTTACAATAAGTCACTATCTCACTTCTGGCAGGAACAACAATCATCTCTTTCGAGTTAATTCTAAAGCAACCGATTTTGCCAAAGAAATCAACTTTGTAAACTTTGTCGTTTACCTTAAAATACCCATTAACTATGTCTATTGTACAATTGTATTTCTTCATAAAGTCAAGTCCAATGACTCCATCAAGAGAAAAATCTGCTACGATGACATCTTGGCTATAAAAACTCTCACCCAGATTAATGCAAATGCTAGTTTTTTCCTTTCACATTTAAGTCGGTCCCACATGCAGAAGAGACTATTTGATGGGTTTTGTACAAAACTGGCTTGTTTTGTATAGCCTCGTAAACTTTACTGGACAGTACTGATAGTGTTGCTCCCGTGTCAACAAGCAAATTCGCTTCAATCCCCTGGATGGTAGCTTTCACGTACATTCCAGCCTCAGGGTCATTCTGGTTTACCCCAACTTGAGCTTTGTAAGACGTGATGCATTTAAATGTGTTTTGTACAGGATGTTTCTTTGTACTATATGAGTATTTCTTTTGTGATGATGCGTTTTGTTGAGTTCTATAACCTTGTGGACAGTCATATCGGAAATGATTTGGAGATCCACACAAATAGCAGCGTCTGTTGCTGGTAGCTCCAGGTTTCTTTTTGTATACAACATCCTGGGAATTCTTTGCTTTCATGTCATTAACTTCCTTACGAAGTTTTCTTATTTCATCCTTCAGCTCTACCAATATACTTGTGCTGATCTGATCAGATATGGTTTTCTTGTTTCCCTCAGTTTTCTCTGACTGCATTGGTCGTAAGTGGGTTTGTTTTTCGAACATTTTACGATCAGATTTAACAAATGCTTCCAATTCGACAGCATGTCGAATAGCATCATTGAGGTTTAATGGCCTTGCCTGTTTAATTCTCAATCTCATGTCAGAATCTAGGAGAGCATCAATAAACTGTTCTTTTGCCAGCGTTTCTTGTACATCTCTTGGCGCCGTTGGGTATGCCAAGCTTGTGAGTCTTCTTATGGATTGTCCCAGTTCTGGTAAAGTTTCCGTTGCCCGTTGTCGGCGTTCTCGCAGCTGGGTCCTATACAAGTCATTTTGATTCGAGGGTGCAAATCTCTCCTCTAATGCATTCACAAGTAAGACATAGTCATGCTTGTGTGTGCTAGGCAAATTCCCCAGTACACCTTGAGCCTGCCCTCGTAAGGAAACTGCTAAATATAAACCTTTTTCTTGTTCTGTCCACTTGTTCAACATGGCACATGCATCAAAATGGGAACGATAATCTAACCAGGATCCCGTACCATCAAATGTTGCAGGTTTTATATGAGTCTGTGGTTTCTTCTCTGTTGCCGTTATGATATCGGTCTCTGTATCTTGTCTACTAAAGCGACGATCCTTTCGGCGATTAGTAATGTTTGACTCTGTTGCACTTCCAGAGACTGGTGTTGACATTAAATAACCAGGTCTTTTGCCATCATCAGAGGGAACACTACTTGTCCCAAACAACATTTCATCTTCCCAAGAAACTTTTCCTATGGGATGCTTTTTCGGTTTAACATCACCGTGAAAGTCTATATCAGAAAATCTCCCTGATGCAAAACCGGAATCTTTTGATTTCGTATCTGATCGAACTTCTGGGGTACTTGTTTTATTAGCACTTGTATCCTTGGCTAAACTTACATTGTGAATGCTTAAACTGTCATTTTTCAACTCTTGTAACTTTTGCTCTATGAATGTTATTTCTTTGTCAATGTCGGTAATGTCTGTGTCAGCCATGTTTTACAATATGCCCACAAAATGAAAACAAATTAGATCAACAAATGATACAAAATATATAAACGTAATATTCCTAAAACCGCTGCCACCAAATTTGTAACGTTCTTACAATGTACAAATGATAAATGATTGAGTTCGCTTAGGTTTCCTTCCTAAGAATTACGTTATAATATAGAATCAAGCAAACTTACGTCAACTTCCTGCAGACGAAACAATGACAATGACAAATATAAAATCTGGATTGGCAAAAATAGACAAACTCGTGTTATAATATATTTTTCCTCGGTCCTACCTGGATAATGATTAGCAAACAAATATGAACTTAACGACAACGAATTATAAGAAAAGAATCAACCACAATTAAACCAATAATCAGATATAAAGTTATGACACTGTAGTTGCAGACTGAGTGGTTTAACCAACAATCCTGTTGTTTCCCGACACAGTCTGCAACTACCAAAAAAACACACCCTAAAAGTCACTGAGACACCTTTTATTAAAAGTCACCAAGACACTATTTTAAGTCACCAAGACACTATAGTCACTGAGACACACTATTAAGGAACTAGGTTCCTGAGCTGAGTGGTTTAACTAACAATTCTGTTGTTTCCCGACACAGCCCAAGAACCTAGTCCATGAGGTGTTACTCAAACGATGAGTAACGACCAAGTAACCAAATACTTCATGGGTGTCTGTATTTATACTCTTTCTAATTCCTAATGATTGGTTGATGATTCTGAAACTCTGATTGGTTAAAATATCAAGCGCTGATTGGTTAAATATAAAATGATATGATTGGACGATTTCAGAGGCATTTAGATCCACTATGATTATTACACTGGATCTTGAGAATGAGACCTTTAAGGTTCTGTGCCACGGTAACTGATGGCACAAACCCTCATGTCCTTAAGTGTCGAGATAAACTTTAAATTTGAAGCTTTTTATCAGAATAGATATACTCAGTAGTGACATCTCTATATAAGTAGGAAAAATCTCGAATTGGACATTAAAACAAAATATATATATTCCTTGGTTTAAAATTATAACATGATAAATAATAGTTTAAATCAAATCTTACAATACATTTCTTAGATTTCCATTAAGGGTCATGAAATCTTAAAGATACACAGGTACTTGTTGCGGTCCACGTGAACTTTAAAGTTTAGAAAATTAAGAGAAATACAATGCTCTGCAGTCAATGACACGGTGCAACGACTTCTGTTAAAGTGTCCACCTCCATAGAATCTGATCCCACTTTTTGAGAATCCAGGTAATAAAGATTATTTCACTTGTCACGTTCACTGCACCTGAATCCACCTGGTGTTTCCCTCTCGCAATGTGTACTTTTTTTGAATTTCAATTTTGAATAGCATTTGAAGAAGATGAATATCTTTTTATACTATTAAGTAAAGATTTAGTCGTTGGATTTACAATAACAAAAAATTGAAAAAAAAATAACTTCTCTCTCTCTCTCTTTCTTAATAAGACATAACATAACAGAGAATCTCACATTGTAATGGACTTCAAGGTATTATAAACAACTAACGCTTTTCACCTAATATTACCAGGTTAGGCGAATTGTAATATGTTTTAAAGCTTGGCAAAAAATACGTAAAAGGTAGGAGGTGTTGTAGATGATAGTAAATTGTAGATGATACGAAGGATTGCAGATTATTGGAAGTTTTAGCTGAGAAGAACTTGTTGAGCTGGTGGGAAGAATTGTAGATTGTAGGATGATTTAGTTGGGAGGAAATTTAAGAAGAAATTGTAGACGGTGGGATTGGTTGTAGGTGATAGGAAGTTGTAGTTAATAGGAAAGATTGCAAATGACTGGACATTTTAGCTGATAGAAAGATATAGATGGTACGATGGGTTGAAGATTATAGGATTTATTTAACTGGGAGGAAGTTGTGGGTGGTAGAAAAGTTTGTAGAGAACATTAAGAGTCGTAGGTGGTATAAAGCATTGGAGGTGTCAGACAGGAACTGTTGTAGTTGCTAAAAGGGATTTTAGAGGGTAAGAAGTGTTGTAGCTAAGACGTAAGTTATTCTGATAGTTTGACGCCAGCGTGACGCAGTGGTTAGAGCGTTTGTTCTAAAGTCGTGGAGTAAGGAGTTAATCCTCCATCGCAGGTCCGAATCCCACCGGCGCACATGGAGAAATTCGGTTGAGACCGAATAAACCGAGATCCCGTGTCACAGCAGATGTTGGTACAATTAAAAAAAAACTGTTCAATGGCCCTGAGTGTCAAATATAGGTCTAAATTTTCAGCCCGCCTCCGGCAAGTGGTCGCGTTTCAATATAATTAAAAGGGACGTTAAACAAACAAACAAATGTTGTTTTTTTTTATGATATCAAATTCCAAGAAAGAAAATTAATTTCATTCACTTCCTACGAAGTTTTATTTCAAAACATTACAACCCCCTATCATATTAGATATTAAAATAAGATAAAAACTAGTGCTAATTGTAACGGGAACCGTTACAGATGTTCCCCAAATGCTCCCCAACTCCCTTTCGGTGCCATATTCCCTGTAAGCTTCATTAAATAAGACAAACTCTATGCATTTTTGACTTTAACAATGTTTTCCCAGAAGGATACCAATTATCTTCAATTTTTAGCATTGCACCCAAGCGCATGTGAATGCATGTGCGTTATGACCATATCATCTTGTCTACACTATTTATATATTTTAATATACATGTACTATATATGAAAGAATTCAGTCCAAAAGTAATAAAAATCACTCATTCAAGTGTATTTTTATATATACTCGTTTCAAATGCACGCACGTGCGTGCACGTGCATGATGATCATACCTTCTTGTAGGAGACCCTTACATCTATCTATGTTCTAAATCCCATCCTGTTTGGTTGAAAAACAAGGGAGTTATAGCCATTTAAAGTCTCAGCCAATGAGATTGCAGCACACGTGCATGCGCGTGATTTCATGATTTTTTTTCTATATCGTTTTGTAGGATATCCTAATGCATGACAATATTTTAAATTTCAAAGAATTTCGTCAAAAAACAAAGGAGAAATAGCCATTTAAAGTTTCAGCCAATGAGATTGCAGCACACGTGCATGCGCGTGATTTCATGATTTTTTTCTATATCGTTTTGTAGGATATCCTAATGCATGACAATATTTTAAATTTCAAAGAATTTCGTCGAAAAACAAAGGAGATATTGCCATTTAAAGTTTCAGCCAATCAGCTTGCAGCACGCGCACATGCGCATGCTTTCAAGAAAATTCTTATATATCTTGCGATAGATCTTCATAATGTAGGACTATGTTCAAAATTTCAAAGGATTATGACAAGAAACAAGAAAGATATTGAGACTTTAGTTTCAGCCAATCAGAGCGAAGCGCACGTGCATGCGCGTGAGATCTTGCTATTTTGACCATGCTATCTTGTCTATACTACTAATGTATCCTTACATTATGAGTTTCAAAAAATTTCATCAAAAAATAGAAAAGTTACGGCAATATCCATTATATTGGTCATTTCACGTGTTGCACGTGCGCGCTCTTGCAAGCACGTGCGCGCAAAATGACCTTCGTTCGGCAACTCTACATAACATGCCTACTGACCCTAAAAAGGTTTCACCTAAGTCGGATGTGTAGTTTACAAGATCACTCGTGGACAAAATTTTCCCAGGAAGAAGAAAAATAATAAGAATAACTAGATGCGTTCTTGTTGCTGGGGCAACAAGCAGGTCTTCCGACCGACTTCTCTTTTGCAATCTATGCTGTGTCATCCCATGGAATAGATTTCTTAACGTATTTTTTTCGCTTACGTTCATTTACAGTAGTTTCTCAACACAGATCGTGATTGTCCCAGGTATTTCACAAAATATCTCCGAATATAGCTTTTAAAAATCGGCAAAATTTTCCACACATGTTATAAAAGAGTGAAAAGTAATTTGCAACTGAAAAAAGACAAAAACAAAGAAAAAATTTGGGGAACGCCCCGAGCGGGATTCGAACCCCCGACAGTAAGACAAAGTTTGGTTCGGTCATATCTTTGCAATAAACGCACGCATGAAAAAAATGAAAACATATATAGATATCGTTGAAGACGCTCTATAAACCCTGTAAATCCGAAAGAAAAATATTGAAAAACAAAAAAGTTGAAAAATTAGACTTTTTGAATTCACTTCCGTTTGCGACCGGAAGTAGGAACGACAAGAAATGAAGGACGTTCGGCACATCTACATGTGATGCTCTTCCATGTCCATGAGTTTCAATGTCACATCTTAAGCCGTTTTCGAGAAAATTAGTGTACAAAAATCCATTTAAAAAATACAAATTTCCCCAAAAATCGCGAATGGAAGCAAATTTTGAAAAAATGAAAAACACGTCTGGAGATATTAACCTGATGCATCTTTCCTGTAAAAATCTTTGAAATCCGTACAGTCACAGCTGAGATATCGCCATAAAAATGAAAAAAAGAATAATAATAATAATAATAATAACTAGATGCGTTCTTGTTGCTGGGGCAACAAGCAGGTCTTCCGACCGACTTCTCTTTTGCAACCTATGCTGTGTCATCCCATGAAATAGATTTCATAATGTATTTTTTTTCGTTTACGTTCATTTACAGTAGTTTCTCAACGCAGATCGTGATTGTTAAAGGTATTTGACAAAATATCTCCTAATATAGCTTTTAAAAATCGGCAAAATCTTCCACACCTGTTATAAAAGTGTGAAAAGTAATTTGCAACTAAAAAAAGACAAAAACAAAGAAAAAATTTGGGGAACGCCCCGAGCGGGATTCGAACCCCCGACAGTAAGACAAAGTTTGGTTCTGTCATATCTTTGCAATAAACGTACGCATGAAAAAAAATGAAAACATATATAGATATCTTTGAAGACCCTCTATAAACCCTGTAAATCTGAAAGAAAAATATTGAAAAACAAAAAAGTTGAAAAATTAGACTTTTTGAATTCACTTCCGTTTGCGACCGGAAGTAGAAACGACAAAAAATGAAGGACGTTCGGCACATCTACATGTGATGCTCATTCAGGTCCATGAGTTTCAATGTCATATTTTTGGCCGTTTTCGAGAAAAGTTGTGTACAAAAATCCATTTAAAAAATACAAATTTCCCCAAAAATCGCGAACGGAAGAAAATTTTGAAAAAATGAAAAACACGTCTGGAGATATTAACCTGGTGCATCTTTCCTGTAAAAATCTTTGAAATCCGTACAGTCACAGCTGAGATATCGCCCTAGAAATGAAAAAAAGAATAATAATAATAATAGGAAACCGACGGAAAACAATAAGGTCTTCCGAAGGAAGTCGGAAGACCTTAATAATAGGAAACCGACGGAAAACAATAAGGTCTTCCGAAGGAAGTCGGAAGACCTTAATAATAATAAGAAACAGAGTAAAAACAATATGTTCCCCAACTTCGTTTGGGGAACATAATTAGGGTTAACTGTACATCAAAAGTTATAAAATGCAACAACTAGCTTTTAATGTACTCAGTAATTAAAATACTTAGTGCTCCTACATGAGAGTTATTTTGATATTTTATTGAAGTTTGATAGTCCTATTGAATATAGCACTTTATTGACTACTCTTTATTGAACAGTGAGTGCCCCCTTGTTGGCTTTGGCGGGAGAGTGCTGTAAAGCTCATTACGACATACTTCTGTCCTACAACAAGGAAAAGTGGTGTGGCGATTTCTGCTGTGTCCAGTTGGGAAAATACGACTGCTGTAGTAATGTCCTTCTTCAGGCGCCATCTAGTGAGAGGAAAGACCTTTGCGCCGCTTACTTCTCCCAACACGAGTGGGTCTAACCATAACAGAATTCTGAATTACTCTCTCTCTCTCTCTCTATGTTTTTGTGTTTCTTTGCTATCAAGAATATTCATTTTATGCTACAATATATAGACAATTTAAAATATAGTCTTCCTTTCAGGACTAGTCATTCAATATACATTGTACAATCTTCATTTCATATTGTAGTTGGTAATAAAAACTAAAAAAATGGTGCCATATTGCTTAGGGAGAAACTGTTTTGCTGCAGCATATCTGAAGTTTTTTAGGTTGTGATTTATACACATACAATACAGCTTGCATGTTTATGATACAAGAGCTTTAAAAATGATTGTCCAAGAAAGAAAATTCAGCTTTTTTTTCCACGTAGAATTGTATGTGCAATTAAGAATATCTAACTACATGTACTAGCAAAAAAGGCTTTGGTCGAGTCAAACATAAAACAACTAACTTTAAAAAAGATGAAAAAGAGCCACTTTGATGACCTTAATGTTACTAAATGAGAATACAGAAGTAATGTCTGTATAAATGCTCATAATCCAGGATTATTTACTATTAACTGTATGATATGAAAAGAAATTCAAACATGTTCTATATAACAGCCGGTAATTAATTTTTTTAAAGTTCTTATATTTACCCTAATAGGGAATGAAAACCTTTGATAGTAAAAGCTCATTAAAAATCTTGTGTCATTTTCAAATAATGGTATCTAATCAGGTAAATAATGCTACATTTAAGAAATATTTAAGTGGCTGCTTCTATTTTTGGATTTATAGGTGGGTCCCTGTCCTGATAGGACTGGGCTGCATTGCTGTGGTTGTGGGGGTCATTGTTTGTATCTGTAAAGCGTGTTGTGGTCACAGTAGAGCAGGCGTGGTGATGCATGGTGCAGCAGGACCAGGTAAGAATGTAAATCAATAGCGCTAGGTAAGAATAGCAATCAACAGGTAAGAAAGCTAGTCAACAGCACCAGGTAAGAATATCAATCAACAGCGCCAGGTAAGAATGTTAAACAACAGCATCCTGTAGGAATGTCAAACATCACCAGGTAAGAATGACGATCAAAAGATAAGAATGTCAATAAACAGCTCCAGGCTAGGAAATTAATCAATAGCACCGGGTAAGAATGTCAAACAACAACACCAGGTAAGAATTACAATCAACAGGTAAGAATGTCAAACAACAGTCCAAGGTGAGAATGTCAAACAATAGGACAAGGTAAGAATGTCAATCAACAGCACCAGGTAAAAATGTCAAACAACAGCACCAGGTTAAATGTTAATCAACAGCACCAGGTAAGAATGTCAATCAACAGTGCCAGGTAAGAATGTCAATCAACAACACCAGGCAAGAATTTCAATCAACAACACCAGGTAAGAATGTCAATCAACAGTGCCAGGTAAGAATGTCAATCAACAGGTAAGAATCAATCAACAGGTAACACTGAACGTCAATCAACAGCGCAAGCTAAGAATGTCAATCAACAGCGCAAGCTAAGAATGTCTAAAAACAATTCATTAACATTTGGAGGAATTCACCACGTAAAAGGTGCTTCTTATAAAAAAATGTTTAAATCTATTTTCGCCATAGTCGTAGGATAGAATTTTATCTAATTACCTACTTTTAGGTGTGACGGTGGTAAACTCAAACACTACAATGGCCACACATCAACAAGCCGGTTATCCCGGTCCGCAGCAGCCAGGTTATCCCATGCAACATCAACCAGGTTACTCGATGCAGCCACCACCCAGCTACCCAGCATAGTGAGTGGTCACTCCAGCAACGCGAAATCAGAATTTATCGTCGGATTTAATTTGATGTGAATTCAAATGATACAGATTAATGTCAAAGCTGATTTCTCATAATGACTTTTTCATTCTAAAATTTACATGGAAATATTTCTTAACACACTTTGTCTTACATTGTTTATATCAAGTATCTTTTCTGCAATTCAATTTCTATCAATTTCTACTAACAAAGTATTCAAATGGCTAACAGATTCTTTTATTTGCAAGCTACAGGAACAACGATTTAAGTGTAATTGTATATTCCCGGTGTTTACTTTCCTAAGATTGTATGCCATTCTTAAAATTTGTTTAACATAAAAGCAAGTTAAAAAAATGCGTCCTTTCTTTAGCAATGTAAATGTTTTGTTTCGAATTAGATGTAGAAAAAAGTGTAAGAAGTAACATATACAAAAATGAAGATTTGAGCCTTTAAAAATGAAAAAAATACTGGAGAACTGTAGAAGACGCTTCATAATAAAATTGAGTTTCTTTTTTCTGGGAGGGGCGTCTTCCTGTAAAAACTTTGATTATTATAAATGAATATTAAGAGTCCTTATTAGCTCACCTGAGCTGAAAGCTCAAGTGAGCTTTTCTGATCACATTTTGTCCGTCGTCCGTCCGTCCGTCTGTCTGTCTGTCTGTCCGTCCGTCTGCAAACTTTTCACATTTTTTACTTCTTCTCAAGAACCGCTGGGCCAATTTCAACCAAACTTGCCACAAAGCATCCTTGGGTGAACGGGATTCAAGTTTGTTCAAATGAAGGGCCACGCCCTCATTCAAGGGGAGATAATTGGGAATTAATGAAAATTTGGTGGTATGTTTTAAAAATCTTCTTCTCAAGAACCACTGTGCCAGGAAAGATGAAACTTATGTGGAAACATCCTCAGGTAGTGTAGATTTAATTTGGTCAAATCATGACCCCCAGGGGTAGGGCAGGGCCAAAATGGCCGACCAAAGTTTTACATAGAAATATATAGTAAAATTCTATAAAAATCTTCTTCTCAAGAATAACAAAGCCATAATTGATGATATTTATATGGAAGCATCCTCAGGTAGTGTAAATTCAAGTTTGTTCAAATCATGACCCCGGGGGTAGGGCGGGGCCAAAATGGCCGACCAAAGTTTTACATAGAAATATATAGTAAAATTCTTTAAAAATCTTCTTCTCAAGAATGGCATAATTGATGATATTTATATGGAAGCATCCTCAGGTAGTGTAGATTCAAGTTTGTTCAAATCATGACCCCCAGGGGTAGGGCGGGGCCACAATGGCCGACCAAAGTTTTACATAGAAATATATAGTAAAATTCTTTAAAAATCTTCTTCTCAAGAATAACAAAGCCATAATTGATGATATTCATATGGAAGCATCTTCAGGTAGTATAGATTTAAGTTTGTTCAAATCATGACCCCCAGGGGTAGGGCGGGGCCACAATGGTCGACCAAAGTTTTACATAGAAATATATAGTAAAATTCTTTAAAAATCATCTTCTCAAGAATGACGAAGCCATAATTGATCATATTTATATGGAAGCATCCTCAGGTAGTGTAGATTCAAGTTTGTTCAAATGATGACCTCCGGGGGTAGGACGGGGCCACAATGGCCGACCAAAGTTTTACATAGAAATATATAGTAAAATTCTTTAAAAATCTTCTTCTCAAGAATAACAAAGCCATAATTGATGATATTTATATGGAAGCATCCTCAGGTAGTGTAGATTCAAGTTTGTTCAAATCATTATCCCCGGGGGTAGTGTAGGGCCAAAATGCTTTTTACATATCAAATACATATCAAATCATCACCCCCGGGGGTAGGGCAGGGCCAAAATGCCGACCAAAGTTTTACATAGAAATATATAGTAGAATTCTTTAAAAATCTTTTTCTCAAGAATAGCAAAGCCATAACTTTTCATATTTATATGGAAGCATCCTCAGGTAGTGTAGATTCCAGTTTCTTCAAATCATGACCCCCCGGGGGGTAGGGTGCGGCCACAATGGCCGACCAAAGTTTTACATAGAAATATAATATAGTAAAATTCTTTAAAAATCTTCTTCTCAAGAATATGAAAGCCATAATTGATGATATTTATATGGAAGCATCCTCAGGTAGTGTAGATTCAAGTTTGTTCAAATCATCACCCCCGGGGGTAGGGTAGGGCCAAAATGCCGACCAAAGTATTACATAGAAATATATAGTAGAATTCTTTAAAAATCTTCTTCTCAAGAATAGCAAAGCCATAATTTTTCATATTTATATGGAAGCATCCTCAGGTAGTGTAGACTCAAGTTTGTTCAAATAATGACCCCCGGGGGGTAGGGCGAAAGTTTTACATAGAAATATAATATAGTAAAATTCTTTAAAAATCTTCTTCTCAAGAATAACAAAGCCATAATTGGTCATGGGACTACTTTTGGATTTAAACTTTTCAATAATAAACCAATTCTATTTTTTCCTAGCCGCAGTGCTCAGGTGAGCGATGTGGCCCATGGGCCTCTTGTTTATAAATGCCATACAATGCTAATGCTTTAGATACATACTTTAAAAGCAATTCAATATCTCCTATAACTAACCCAAGTTAAACTGTAGCCCATTCCTGTTGTCGGGGAGACAAAACATATTTTCGAAATTAAAATATTACAAAATTCGTAACTTGTCAATGTGATTGGTCATCAACAAAATTATTTTGTTAAACTTTCTGATTCTACATTAAAGTACTCTAATGCAGGGGCGTAGTATCCGGGGGGGGGGCCAGGGGGGGGCCTGCCCCCCCCCCCCCCACTTTTTTTCCCAACTTTACTTACACTATAGGAAATGTTAATTCAAAGCCTGTTTGGCCCCCCCACTTTTAGAAATGTACCGAAAATGTAGTATAAGTTTACCTACCCCCCCCCCCCCCCCCCCCCACGAAATAGGATTTTTGACTTTGTGCAACGTTTTCCTTTTTTTTTTTTTCTTTTTTTTTTTTTTTTTTTTTTTTTTTTTTTTTTTGGGGGGGGGGGGGGGGGGGGGGGGGGGGGGGGGGCCCCCCCCCCCCCCCCCCCCCCCCACTTTCAAAAACGATGCTACGCCACTGAATGTATAGTTAATATTAAAAAGACGTGTAGTTCCTGTTGACAACATTTAAGTAGTCTTCGGAGACAAACTGTTGGAATTCCGTTTGCTCTATTTGTCGAATTGTTTTTTATATTCCTATGAAGCAAAATTTTCAAAAAACTTCAAAATAGAAAAAATACACTGCTGTGACCTTAAATTTAACATTCAGATATACCGACGAATTAATAGTTACCTAAATTCATACCGGGTATATCAAATCGATATACATGTAACCTAGTGTATGGGCAGCGGATATATTTGCTTTAGTGTATATTTGTTCTGCGAAAAGGTCTGTTGCTTATGCATTGTACATCATTTGTTAAGTTTTTATGGTTATAGAAATTCAAAAAATTATTTATTTTCTCATTATGGTAATTTTTGCCCTTTCCGCTGCCCATACTATTGCACTTAAAAAGAATAATATCACAGTGCTGTCACATTTGGATGTTTTACTGACCATATACTTTGAGGGTCGACTAACAAGTAAATTGTATGATAAACAAGATTACTTCGGCGTTTCCATCGTAACCTTCCTTATTCTTGAAGTCTTATTTCGCCATCACCATACTGGTGCTTACGTCTTTCAACTTATTCCTAACTTAAAGGGTAATGGAAATGAATCGCAATTCTTTTATATGTTAGAGATTACGGCGAAACAAAATCAAAGAAAAAAACGCATCAAAATCTATGAACAATTAAGGGAGATATCGGGGAAAACCCCATTTCACACCTAAGCGATTTTCTGAATCGAGCAGTTTCGGGCCTTTGGCCACTGTGACGTTACTACATGGACCAGTCATTTAGAATGCTAAGAAAACACTGGAAGTTATGCTTATGTTTTTTAGCGATTCTTTTACTTTGAAGTGACTTAACAAGTAGAAGTTTTAAAGTGACTGTAGTATTAGTTTCAAGTTATATTTGTAACTAGTTTTGAGCAAAGTATTTTATATTCATTAGTGTTTGTAGATGATAGAAGATACCCTATAATAGATAACCGTCATCATCGCACTTGCTGAATAATGATTCATCGTAAATTAACGTTTTTTATGATTGTTTTCTATATCGTATCGGTAACCCTTTCTTTCCTTGAATATATTTAAAACCATCATAACATTATATACTAATCGGTAATGAAAATTTAACGACCTTCACGGGACATAGACGTTTACAACAAATTCTACTTAAGCCTAGCAATTTCATTTGCATGCACCCTTAAAATTCCTCCAACCTCCCTCTCCCCGAAAACAGCCTAAGAATTTTTGTATTTATTTTTTTTTTAAATATAAATCATTTTTGTAACAAATAGTAACATTACAATGTGTTTCATATATACATGAAAAGTTTGAACAAAAACCCTAAAACAATCATTCTATAAAAATATATGCCGACTGTACACACAGGAAGCAAGACAAATAATACCTATATATATATTCTAAATGATATTCCATATAGTACTTCACGATAAAGATAGTAATTGATTTTTTGGTTGTAAAACATTGTAAAGTACGTATGACACAGTCGAGGGTATATAAACATTTTTACTTTTGGACAGTTTAGTCTGCTATACCATGTCAACACTGCGTATACTTTTCACACTACTAAGAGCATAGTATGATTTTCTGTGATGTTATTGTGATCAGACTATGTTTGAACATTTATTCTAATAATTGTAAACGGATTTATTTACACATATGTATATGGCACACAATCAAGAAAAATTAAAAATATAACAGAAAGACAACCAAAAACTGAATGGATTTGAATTCTAAATATGTACTTATTTTCTTTCTCTTCAAGGCAGAGGAATACCTCAGTGTTCATATACACGACGTGTAACCAACTACCGCTTGTAAAACGAGTATCTGGGAGTAAATTCCAGTTGTCCATATATCTGTCCGTTTTCTCCCCCCTCGTCCCTCCCGATGTTGGTAGGGCCCCAGATCGACTCAGTGAAGCTAGGATCAGCTGCAGGATAAATAATTTGAACTCCATAAACAATGCTTTAAGTTTAGAATTCATATACATGTAATTATATCTTTTTTTGCAAGAGCTTATAAATATCCCCTCGAAACGAAAGTTGTAGTAGATAAAGTAACAATTAAGCTTATGTGTGTGTGAGGGTGTGGGTGGGTGAGTGAGTTAATGCATGCGAACAAAAGTTGCGCAAGTAGTAATTGATATCGGGATGTGTTCTTTTCCGAGGGCATGCTCCGCTTTGCGGTGCCCTTTTTGATGACCAGAGATGTATATACTTGTAAACAAAAGACACAGTATATTAGTTCTTTTCTAACTACCTATAGCCAAGGCACGTAGTATCGGGGTGGGGCTGGGGGCTGCCCCCCCCCCTTCCCCACTGTTTTTGAAACATGTCTTTTGACTGTTAAGTTAGTATGATTATGTTCATTGAAAGGTTCTCCCTCCCACTCATTTTTTGTTGCAGCATAGATGATTTTTTTCATAGAAATGTTTTAAAAATTTTCTTGTCGAAAATGATAAACCACCACCCCTAAGTCCAATTTTTTTTTTCAGGTAAGTTTTCAATTTTTTTCTGCCCCTTCTTTCAAGAAGCGATGCTACGTTCCTGTAACCTGAGGTTTAGTTTACTTTTAGGGTATCACAACAGCAGTGAACAAGCAGTGTTCAAGAGTTGTGAACATATGTAAGGTACCAGTACTTGTAAAATTGATAAAACATACGCATTAATGGTGGAGCGGATGGCTGAGTTGTTGAATTTGCCTGTTGAAATTGCTGTACCACGGATTGCAGTGGAATTGTTCCTATGATAACTTCAGCTGGGATTTGTAAGTTGAACGACGGTCCAGAGGGGTTTATTGAAAGCTACAGAAGAAAATCTGAATTTTATCCTGGACCATTTCATCCTCATTTTATAGTGATATTTTACAGATGAATACTGTATCACATGTCAAGGATTCATTATATCATCACTTTACAGTAATTACTCCAGTTTTCTTACCGTTACCAAATATTTGATCTTGATGAGAGAGCACCCTCCCAGGTAAGAAGGTGCCAGAGGCGGAATCACAAACCTATCTCCACTCCAAACCTCTGACTGACCAGGAGGCAAATCTTGGTGCTTAATACGATTGATTACTTTCGGTAATGTCATTGTGCTTTTCCTTCCTTGCAAGTAGGCAGTGTAGTTTGTGACCTATTAAATAATCAATACCTTTTATTTTAATAGAGAAGATTTTACTGAAACACAACTTTTTGGTGATTGAAATATGTATATTTACACGTGTAACTTTTCCATAAACGTACAGGATAATCTTTATGTAGAGAGACGACAACAAAAGTTAATACATTGGCTTGGTTATCTTATGGTTTGTGTTTCATAGGGAATTCCAAATTCGCCAGCTGTAGATTTAATTGAATTACTGGTCGGCATAGATAAAGTTTTATTTTATAAAAATACAAAAAAGCAATATAATTTAAGGTCGCGTACCATTTGTAGATCAGCATACATACTACAAACCCGGCTGGTATTATTCTGAGCACTTGCTTCGAAATAAATTGACTCCCCAGGAACATATCCAGTTCTATTAAGTTTCAACGTTCCCACGATAGGCCCTGATTTACAACATAGACAGCAAAGGTCTTTCGAGTTCTGAATTTCTATACCGTTCTGAAAAAAGAGAGCATAATTTTCCACATACATGACAATTAATGCATGCATAGAAAGTACTGGTACTTTGATTAGAAACACTTTCAATTACTCACAGCAACTGCTGGTTCTAGATTCAGGTCTAATGTTGTTAAGACAGTGAAAGGCCTAACACTGCGTAGATTGGATTTCCGGGGTCGGTCTATTATTCCTTCTACTTTGTACCGAACGTACCCGTGTTCTCCCTCGAAGGAAGACGGCAACTGGAGAGGTAACACGAACGTGAAAGGGAACACATGTTGTGCCGGGGGCAAACGGTGTAAATCACCTCCCACCAAACCTTAAATAGTTTTGGAACTGTTTAATATCATGATAAAAATGCAAAAAAACTTTTAAAAATATATACTGGTCAAAAAAAGAAACGCAAAGTAAAATTTTAGTGTCACATTGGAATACAGAAGTTACTTAAGAGAATGACATATTTTATAACAAACAAGTTCTGTAAACAATACAAGGTATGTCTACAATCAAAATGAAATAATCAGTGGTAAATATCAAGATCAAAGACAGTTCTATGTCATTAAAGATTTCTAACATGTATCTAGTATGCCCCCCCCCAACCCCGGACAAAAATGACAGCCTGACAACTCTTCCAATGGATGAAGTTGAGTGTCTGAGAACAGCCTACGGATGTTATCACACACTAACTGCAGAACTTGGACCGCCTTTTGCAGAATCTGGGGTTGCAGTTAGTTGTCTTTGTTGGATATACCTAGCACCCAATCTTCCCGATACTCAGTGGGGTTTAAGATGATCAAGACAGAATTGGATGTTGCGGCTTTGCAAGAATTATTTTTTCATTGTGGTTTTGTAAGAATGAACTTTTCAGACAAGCCGAATGTAGCCCTGCGCTGTCATATTTTTATACGGCTCCAGGATGCTGCATCATTGGGAAACATGTGGATGTAGGACTTTGCCAATGTACCGTTGTGCCGTCAAAGTCCTTTCAATATGAACCAAATCAGTCCTGCCTTTATAGAATTCCGTTGATCATATCATAACACTACCATCACTAAATATCAGTCTTCCAGGTGTAATTTTCTGCAAAACATTAATAATTAAGTACATACACTGACATTTCTCAATCTGTCAGGCTTGCTATAAATTATGGTATGTAACTGAACGAAACTATTCGCAACAGCGCTGCTGTGACCATACTCTGTTGGCCTGAGACCTTTGAAGGTTGTTTGTTGGAGGAGTTGCGGAGTCAGAACAACGCCATGAATAGGTCTGCTGACTCTTATTCCAGCATCTCGTAGTCGATCAAAGAGCGGTCTGTTCAGATAATCTGTATCTCAAGGAAACCTGATGCTGTAGACGATCTTGTCAAATTAAATGTAGATGAAGTAAATCATTGAACGATCCTGTGGTGCTGATGCATTGGCGGATCCGAGGGGGGGGGGGGGGGTCCGGGGGTTGGAACCCCTTTATTTTTGCCGAGGGAGAGAGAGAGAAGGAAGACAAAACGTTTTTGGAATTGATATTTGTACTTAGAACTAACATATAAACGTAGTTACGAACAGCTCGATTGGTTGCTCATATTTCACTTGCTATATCGGTAGAGTTCCGCATATTTCCTTCCCTCCATTTACCTTCACTATTCTCCCTTTCAGCGTTTTTATTTTTGAGAGAATGGTAGAACTATTCCACTTATATCAATATATGATAAGTTACATGCGGGGTATAATTTGATATCAGATTCCGGTGATCTTTGGTTATTATTAGTTATCCAGGTTCAATCAAGGGTGTACGGGGATTTACCCCGGGTTTTATTCCAAACACCCTGAGGCCGAAGAGGCCGAAGGGTGTATGGAATACAACCCGGGGTAAATCCCCGTACACCCTTGATTGGACCTGGATAACGAATTTATTTCCTTTGTAACCATAAAAATGCTTTGTAAACATCACTGTCGTGATCCCGTGCCGGATTGGACAAAACAAGATGGCGGCGGAAACAAATCGAAAAAGGTAGGTACCTGAGGTTTCGGTAAATATCCCCGTTAACCGTTAGATATGCGTGTTCCAAAGATACTGTCGAATTCCTAGTAAAATGCTTATTAGCGTGTTTAATTGCTACTTTTCCTATCGTCTCTTAAATTTGAACATTTAACGACTGAAGACTGCAAATTTTTCCGATTGAGTTTGAAGCGGCATGGAGTTGTTTTTTTCTTCGATTTTGACCGTTTTATACATCCAGCAGCAGGAGTGTGTCTTACAAATGATAATTTGGAGTAATTCTGACCTGGTGTTATATGTTTATTTGTTATAACTCATTTTCTTTCAATGATATTTCGATTTTAAAATATTGGCATGTGCTGGATTGGAATCGGTTAATTTTAATGGAAAATGTGCCGGATTAGACTGCATTTTTGGTGCGGGATTGGATGATGCTCACGATGGTCATTTTTTTTAATAACTTTTATATCTTTTAGTTTTTAAGCTTTGGATGCATCGTTAAATGAAATACCAGGAGGAGGAATTCAATATATACCTTATCTTACTGAAGGGAATAAAATATTCATATCAGGTATGGTCTAACCAAACCCACCCACCCACCCCCCAAAAAATAATTCTTTCCTATTTCTTTTTATCTCAGATTTTAATGTACCCATATTTCTTTTACAGAGACCACTGTGTTGATAAAACCGAAAGAGCTCACAAGTTGGGCCAGGAAAAGGAAAAGAGGAACCATTAGTAAGCCAGAGGATCTATCCGCAAAAGTGAAAACTCTTATTTAAGCGTACGAGAATTTCACCGTGCACATGAGGCTAAATTCGCAATCGCATCATCTAGGGTCTTTCCGCCAGGCGTCGGAAAATCAACCTCGAATGTATTAACATCACCGGATGTTAAAAATATACACTTCCTGTTTATTTAAATATATGACTGAAGGGGTTAGAAGTCCCTCCCTTCTCTTGTATATTTTAAGTAATAGCATTGCATTCAAAATATATAAACTCCATACTCCACAGATAAGATGTCTTCTAACATTTATTTCAAAGTTGGTGAAAGGGGGGGTTCATGGTGTCTATAAAGTACATTCGATCGAGGTTGTTTTTAGACTGTTGGTTGAAAAGGCCCGAGAATTTGCCATTGGCGAAATTCGGTCCTAGTTATAATAAACAGAGTACGTATGCTAGTACTATAGAGTACTTTAGAGTACGCTGGAAATTTTCATAAATTTATTCAATTAAACTTGTGTATGTTTTACTACATTAGTTTAACATAATAAACATATCTTTTAGATAAAATGTGTGTGTTCCTTTTTTAATGTTAATTGGTTTCAGGTTACGGTTTATTGCTTGGTCCCGATGATGTTGTAATATATCTTCAAATGCTAATTGTTTCATTGTTAATGTGTAAAATATTACATTTTAAGTAAGGCAATTAATTTAATTTTTGATTAAATAAAATTTAGTTGAAATTAATAAGTTTGAAAGAAAATACAAATGAAGCAATCGAGATCGGGGTGTTTATAACCTTTAATGCATTGAATCATGGATCTAAAATATCGCTAAAAATACAAATATTTGAGATAAATGTTGCAATATTATTTTCATAATACTGCAATATTGATCATTTTGACGAGGACTTTATAATATGGAAAGTCATAATTCTTACAGCTTTTTCAGTTTTCAACTTTTTGTATTAATACTAGTAATTTTTTTATCAATATCAAATTCTAACCAGAGCTTAAGTTATTTTTAAATGCAACTTACTACTGTACAAAACCAAGTACATGTTCGAGTAGAGTTCTAGATTGTTTCTTCTTTTATTCGGCAAATTAAATGAACTTACCGTAAAATTGCTTACAATAAATTTTGGTAATATAGTAACTTGCTAAAGATAAAAGTGTCAATAGGGACAAATGCATTCCTTTTTTCTTCTACGGGGAAGAGGTATTAAAAAAAAAGACGAAGAAAATTACTGACATTTTTGGTAACATTTAATAAAATAACAGTCATCTTCACTTTTGGTGTCTAATGAAAACAAACAAAAAAGTAAAATACGTGAAAGAAAATTAATCTAAAAACTCTTTGATACATTATACATGTACATGAGAGAAATCAGTGCAATTGCTTTGGATTTGAAATTATCATGTAACCAGTGTAAGTAATTAAATGTTTCAGTTTCAATGTTTTAATTATTTCTATTATGTGTGTTTACGTTTGTGTTGTCATGTGTGAATGTCCACGTGTGAGTGTTTATGTTTGTTAGGTGTGACGTATTTGACCATTTCCGGTTTGACTAGTTTCTTTCTATTAATAACTTCTCACTAACTTTCCCGCGGATAACAATATTCACGCACACTCGGCGCTACACCCTTGAAGGGAATAGTCACCTTTAATATTAGTAGCTGATTTATATAGTGTGCCTGGTAAATATATTTATTACTTATCTATATCTTATTATATTTGTAATTTAAAAGTAAAGTCAGTAAGGATTTGTAAATGTTTATTAATTATAATGACTTTATTTCAGGTTTTTCTTATATTATTACCATCAATAAATACTGGTCAAACTACCATATTGACTTGATTGTGTCTTGATGTAATAAATGAACCCAAGTATTACCGACATGGTCTACAAATGGCGCCCACGATAATTGGAAAACCAGGTATACAAGACTGAGGATCCATAGAAAAATCCCCGGGGAGCGGATTGGCGAGAAGGCGGACTTAGAGAAGTCGCTGACCTTTTCATTTCCATTCCAGTGAATTATAGGCCTATGCTACACTCGACGGTATAACCTGTGTGTCTATGTGTGTATTGAATTCATATGGACCTATTCTAAATCAGCTGTGAGTGTTGTGTTGTGTTTGGAGCTGGTCGAACGTTATTGTAAAGGTGTGTTCGTAACAGTGTGAATTCACAGGCGGATCCCGAGAGGCGAATCCGATAACTTCCGGAACCGTGACGTCACAGTTATGCGCGCAGCGAACCAATGACCGACCAAAATGGAGTCTTCTGGACAACGTGATTCGTGAATTAGTCTGCGGAGCAAAGGTACTGTAAACAATTGTGCATACAAATGGTCATTTTCTCATGTTATTCTATGTGCATTTATGTCATATTTGTTTGTGCAAGTGATTGTCTTAGTCTTATGTATTGTCTGTACTGAATACTGAGGACTAAGTGTAAAAAGGGAATTCCCAAGGTCTATTTTTGTTTCTATTTATAGTAAACAAATCTGTTTGTAAACTTTTGGCTGTAGTAGTGTATTTTTTTTCTTTTTCAGGTTGATAATTGTTTGTTTTTGCAAATTATTTTTGTATTTATTTATATTTTTTTCATTGTAAGTTCAATATCTATACTTTATTTATTTATTTATTTCTAGGTTAAGCTGAAATTTTATTTAGGTGTTTGTAAATTAATTTAGGTAGCAGAAAGCCGAGTTCACTTTCTAACCAGCATGCAGGCATTGCACTAATCAATCTAATTTCTTTCAGTCCAGTTGATCAGTAGACAGACCTACGGAGCAGAGAGTTATTGTGTGTGTGTCTGTATGTATTGTGAGTGTGTTAGTGGTTTTGAATTTTAGGAATTTCATCAGATGTCTGAGATGATTATGTACAGAATTATTTAAACTGGGTATTATAAGTTGAATTAATCCATCTTTAAAGTATTCAACAGTAAACAACTAAACATATTACCAGGTGACTTACTAAGCAGTTGAATAAGAGTTATTACATCAGTTAACAGTTGCTGTGTTGTATGTTGAAGGTGTAATGATCTATTGTTGTTTTGAGGTGCTCAGTTAAACAGTTGTATACTCAGTTGTTGAGTTGTAGTTGTGAATATTTATTTTATATCAGTTCAGTGTACAGTAGTGTTCAGTTGGTGTAAATATTTGCTGTGAAGTGACAGAAGTTGTTAGTAGAAATGTCTGATCAAGATAAACAAAAGGGTAGTGAGGATGTGTCCTCAGCAGAGGAAAAGAAACTTGATTTTGCTGGTGTTGCAACCAGTACCCCCAAAACCACAAAAGATGGTAAAGATGGTAAAACCACAAAAGATGGTAACCCTTCAAAAACCACAAAAGATGGTAAAACCACAAAAGATGGTGACCCTGTTAAAACATCAAAAGTCAGTGACCCTATAAAATCAGAGGTATCTGTACCTTCAGAACAGAGTGCAAAACCAAAGGTATCTGTACCTGATTACAATGCACCAGCTTTGCACCAGGGACAGAAACACAATCCCTTTGCAAAGTTGGCATGTAATTTTGGTGACACTAGTACTAGCAGTAGCAAACTTCAAAATACCTTTTATGACAAAGATGGTAATAGCATTAATCAGGTGTATGAATTTAATACAAACATCCCAAGAATCCCACAATTTTCAGGGGATGACCCTCCTCAAAAGGGGGATGTTTCGTACAAAGAATGGAGATTCGAGGTACAGTGCCTGATGCGTGACCCTGATGTTAAATCAAATATTCTGATACAAAGTATTAGACGGTCATTAAGGGGTACAGCAAAAACAATGTTGATTCCGTTAGGTGAGAAAGCAGGTGTTAAGCAAATTTTAGAGAAACTTGACATTTTGTTTGGTGAAATTTCCAACAATGGCATGATTATGCAAGAATTTTTCAATGCTTATCAACTACCGGGTGAGTGCGTAACATCGTTTGGTTGTAGACTGGAGACTATGTTACAAAATGCTATCGATAGTGGTTATCTTGATCGTGCATCTAAGAATGACTTGTTAAGGCATAAGTTTTGGACTTCATTAAGTTCAGAGAAGCTTAAGGCTCAAACGAGACATAAATATGATGACATCAAGAATTATGACAGGTTGTTGTTAGAGATTAGAAGGGTAGAAAAAGAAATTTTGATAAGTTCTAGCATTTCAGAGAAAAAGCCAGTTGATGGGTTGTCTAGGAAGCCGGAGCTCTTCTCTGAGGCTATTAAGGCCATATGTCAGTCTGTATTATGTGGTGTTCCATATTGCCAGACTATTGTAGATGACTCGTTATCAGATTCAGCTAGTTTTGAGGATGAAGAATCCCATTATCTCAGTGACATTAACTGGAGAAGAGAGCATTTGTTGGGTGAAGATTCCAATTGAATTAGAGGACACAAAACCGTTTAAACAACCGTATCGCAGAATTCCTCCGGGTAAGTGTTAATCCGGAAGGTATGAACAAGGATCTAGCAAGAGTTATAGAGTTGAAGAAACAAGGATTTTATCCCAATAGAGTGAAGATGAAGAAAGAAGATTATTCAGGCCAGAGATTTTTCCGGGAATGGAAGAAACTTTATTTGAAAGATGGAATTCTCTACAGGAAGGCAATTATAGATGACAGAGAGGTAAGTCAGCTGGTGATCCCTGAGGTATATCGGGAGGTAGCTTTCCAAGGTATTCACAGAGATACAGGTCATCCTGGGAAGGAAAAGACATTGTGGTTAGCTAGGCAAAGGTATTTTTGGCCAGGGTTGGAAAGGGAGATAATTCAGAAAATAGATAATTGCCCTAGATGCATAAGGCGCAAGACGCAAGCAAAGCCTTTTGCTGAGTTGGTTCCGATTGAAACTACACATCCAATGGAGTTGGTTTGCATTGATTTTTTGAGTCTTGAGAGAAGTAAAGGAGGGATGTGGTGTTCCATCTAGTTTTGAGGATGAAGAATCCCATTATTCAGTGAATATATATTGGTCATAACAGACCATTATACGCGCTTTGCACAGGCCATACCGTGCCGGAACCAGAAGGCTACCGTGACCGCAAAAGCCTTATATGAGAATTACTTTTTACATTATGGATTTCCGGAAAAGCTACATAGTGATCAGGGCAGGAATTTTGAGTCTAAAGTTATAAAGGAGCTCTGTAAGCTGCTAGGAATTCAGAAAACCCGCACGACACCATACCATCCTATGGGCAATGGATCAGCAGAAAGGTTTAACCAGACACTTTTGAAGATGCTCGGAACCCTGGATCCCAAACAGAAGACTGACTGGAAACAACATGTTGCTCCCTTGGTTCAGGCATATAACGCTACAAAGAGTGACGCAACAGGTTTTTCCCCACATTACTTGATGTTTGGATGGAGTCCAAGACTTCCAATTGATTCTTTTCTTGGACTAGACCCAGGAAATGAAGGCGATGTTAATCCAAGGGGATATGTGGAAAAGCTGCAGCAGAGAATGAAATCAGCTTATGCAATAGCATCTCAAGAGGCAAGAAAGTCAGGTTTAAAGAACAAACAGAGGTATGATATGAAAGTAAGAGAGACAAAGTTAGAGCCTGGGGATAAAGTTTTGGTAAGGAATGTTGGACTAAAGGGTAAGAACAAGTTGGCTGACAAGTGGGAGGAAACTATTTATACTGTTAAAGAAATGCCAAATCCCGATGTTCCTGTGTTTAGAGTGAAAGCTGAGGGTAAAACAGGCAGAACCAGGACTCTGCATAGGAATATGCTTCTTCCTTATTCTGGTTTACAAGAGGGGGAGGAAATACAGTATAAACAACAGAACAGTAGACGGAAACAGACAAAGAAAGAAAGCGTGGATAGACAGGTGCCAGCAGCGACAATTGATTCATCAGATTCATCAGAAACAGAGAGTGATATAGAAGATTGGACTGTGAGAAGAGTCGTGAGGACCAGATCTATGGGAGAAAAACCTGTACAGCCCTCATCTATTCAAGATGTTTCATCAGTAGTTGATGAAGGTCATAGTTATTCAGGTATTAATCTAAGTGACAATGATTTCAATAATGGTAATTATTCTTTATCATTTCAGTCCTCAGGGGTTAACGATTCAAGCCATAGTGGAAATGAGCCAAGTCCAACTTCCGAGAGTGTACCTGATGTGTCACAGGAAGCTATGCCCGTACGACGGTCAACGAGAATTAAGAAGCAGCCAGACAGATATGGCGAATGGACAAGTTAAAAAAAAAAAAAATAATAATAGACAGTCGGAGTTAAGTGATTAGTGAATTCAGTGAATTCAAGGACTTCTTAAGTGAAGATAGTGTTTTATTTTTGTTTTTTATGACTTATGTGAATATTTTTCTAAATAAATGAATCTATGAATGAATTTAACTGATACATGTTGTTTATTTAAAGATAAACAATTGATACTGTAATTTTACAGTGTAACATTATTGAGCCCCCATCATCATTTGATACTTGATGAAATTTAATGTTTAATCTGAGATTGAATGGAACATATTCATTTGATATCGGTTGGTTCAGTAGATATGATTCTTGGACAGTAATGTCAAGGTCTTATGTGTCAAAGGTTTTTGGCAGGTTTGGTGTTCAGTGTCAGTGAGTTGTGTTTTGGTGATGCATTTATGGATTCACATGGTGTTTGATTATTTAATTTGGTTTGATTTTATTTTTATGCTTATTTGCTGGATTATTGAATTTGTTGCACATAGATATTGAGTTGATTCAGCACTTTGAATTAAAACATTTGCCTGATATTTAATTTCAGAGAATGTCAGGAGCCATTTAATAAAAGGGGGGAATATGTAACCAGTGTAAGTAATTAAATGTTTCAGTTTCAATGTTTTAATTATTTCTATTATGTGTGTTTACGTTTGTGTTGTCATGTGTGAATGTCCACGTGTGAGTGTTTATGTTTGTTAGGTGTGACGTATTTGACCATTTCCGGTTTGACTAGTTTCTTTCTATTAATAACTTCTCACTAACTTTCCCGCGGATAACAATATTCACGCACACTCGGCGCTACACCCTTGAAGGGAATAGTCACCTTTAATATTAGTAGCTGATTTATATAGTGTGCCTGGTAAATATATTTATTACTTATCTATATCTTATTATATTTGTAATTTAAAAGTAAAGTCAGTAAGGATTTGTAAATGTTTATTAATTATAATGACTTTATTTCAGGTTTTTCTTATATTATTACCATCAATAAATACTGGTCAAACTACCATATTGACTTGATTGTGTCTTGATGTAATAAATGAACCCAAGTATTACCGACATGGTCTACAATCACAGTATTCATAGATATACCTTATCTAAGACCCTAAAATATTTGGTTGTCAGTGTCTGTTCCTCAGACTTTTTGAATTTCTCTATGTCTGTTTTTGATGTGCCGTCGTAGGTTAAGTTGTAGTTCAACCTGTAGCAGCTGCCGTGGATATTGCATCAATACCTGGAGAACTCTGTGCTGTTGACGCGTTGTAAAGTGTCACCTCTACAAAACTCCTGAGTGCAGATCCTTAGATAAGCTATATTAAATTCCTCCTCCTGGTGTTCATTTAACGATGCATCCATAGTTTAAAACTAAAAGAGAAAAAAGGTTATTAAACTAGAGGTATTGTGAGCGATGAGCTCACTAAATGATACCCCCCGCCTCCCATATGGTTATAACTGGTGAAAAAGTCCATGTTTTCCTCTGGCTGGGAAACCCAAAATATGTGTCGGATCAAAAAGTAAAATAGGAGGTGCACAATGGCAATATGTAATAAAGATTCTGTGAAAGTTGCATCAAATTTCATTCAGTGGTATGAGAGGAGTTGCGGATAAGAGATGGTTACCCCAAAGCGTAACAGACGGACGGACAGACAGACGGACGGACGGAATTAACGATTACTATATACCATCCCGCTTTTCAAGCGGGGGGTATAATAAATGACCGTCGTGAGCATTATCCAATCCCGCACCAAAAATGCAGTCTAATCCGGCATATTTTCCATTAAAATTAACCGATTCCAATCCAGCACATGCCAATATTTATAAATCGAAATATCATTGAAAGAAAATGAGTTATAACAAATAAACATATAACACCAGGTCAGAATTACTCCAAATTATTATTTGTAAGACACACTCCTGCTGCTGGATGTATAAAACGGTCAAAATCGAAGAAAAAAACAACTCCATGCCGCTTCAAACTCAATCGGAAAAATTTGCAGTCTTCAGTCGTTAAATGTTCAAATTTAAGAGACGATAGGAAAAGTAGCAATTAAACACACTAATCAGCATTTTACTAGGAATTCGACAGTATCTTTGGAACAAGCATATCTGACGGTTAACGGGGATATTTACCGAAATCTCAGGTACGTACCTTTTTCGATTTGTTTCCGCCGCCATCTTGTTTTGTCCAATCCGGCACGGGATCACGACAGTGAACATCAGAGAGTGTCTCTCTCTATCGATTAAATAACTACGTACTAAAATGCATCGTGACGTCATGTTATTTGGTTTTTTTTATCATAGAAAATGCATGTATTGTGACGTCACATTTTATTTACACCCGGCTCAAGTCGGGTGCACGGATATTTACACCCGACTAACCAATCAAAGCTCGTGTTACAAGCTAGATAGGAAATAAATATGTTTATTTCGGATCATCTAACAAACTTAAATAAGTCTTAAAAGAGAATATGCATAAGGCCACAGTTAATTACGTGTAATTCTTTGTTTTATATAGGTTTTCAAAAACGCACCCAAAAACTTTTTCAAATTCTAAAAAAATCCCTTTGTATTCTATGGAAATCCTGCAAATCCATTCAATTTTAAGGCTACAGAAGTTTTGGGGTAGTCTCTGTTTTTTTATTCGGACTGGGGTTGGGGGGTTGGGGATTTACCTTCTCAAAGAATTAAGACACGTAATACAAAGCACGGCCTAAGATCTCTCCGTGTAAGGGTGTGTGTGTGTGTGTGTGAATCTATGTTCGAGTGTATGTGTGTAGGGGGGCACCACCCTGGACCCCCCCTTTTCAAAAATTGCCTGATCCGCCCCTTTGATGTCACATGGTCTGATTTATGTAGAATTTTGAAGCCTGAATTTTCTGAAGCAGAAACCAACTACAGTTCAGTTTTACAGGGATCGAATATTAAGATTATTCCAAAACAGGTTTTATTGTCCTTGCGTTCTGTACAATATCTGTTAGCTATAACCACAGGCCTTTGGATCGCTTTAAAAAATTTGTGTGTGAAAAAAATATTCAACGCCTCAATTTTTTTTCTGAGCGATCTAAAGGCCTGTAGCTATAACGTAAAGTAATTTGCATTCAAATGATTCATTTTCGGCTAAGTTAAATTGTATGACAATACTATTGTATATAATTTAGCTTAGAATAATTTCTACTATGCGTTTCTTTTTTTATTGTTCTCATTTTTTTTCTTTCAATCATTATTTTTTTTCAATTATTATTTTTTTAACAGTTTAACAGTATATATGATTAGTTTCTATATTTTATTTTTTCAGCATCAGGCCATTCCAAGTTTTTTCTCTGTTTAGCGTCCACTCATCTTTCAAAAACCTACCTATTCGCAAAAAACACACAAGTCAAAACATATTAAAACACAAGCTTTAAAGTCATAAAAATGACGTCCTTCAAATGATTTGATCTAACTAAACTGCTTTAATAGAAGAAATATCTATTCTTAAGCAAAAACAACGGATTTAAATGCTTACAATGCACCCAGTATAACTTACTGTACAGAATTATTTGGAGAAATTTACCAAATTCAAAAATGTCGACTAAATTTATCAATTTCAGGATTCCTGTTGTTGTGTGTTTTTTCTCATATAGGGTGTCAAAAACCAAGGCGCACGCGGACGCTAAACATAGAAAAAACTTGGAATGGCCTCATTTATCCATTAAGATGCTAATAATAAAAAAAAGTAAACTTAATGCATTATTGAAGTCCGTTTTTACCTTTCCCAAATACACATATTGTTACATCAAAATATTTTTGGTGGCCCTTGTAGGTGTAGTTTTCATCATCGGCCCAAGATACGTGAGCTGTTCCGTCGAACGTTAATCTAATTTCTACAAAATGTATGAAAAAAAATATGTTTTAGTATAATGGAAAAGTTGAGTATCGTGATATTTTGAGTTTATCTTTTCTCCTTTTATATATTCTAAGTAAATATAAATATGTCTCCACTTGGACGTAAATATGACAATAAATCTTCACATTTTATTTTACTTTAAAACTGCTGGAAAATTATTCCAAAAATATTGAGAAAAGCAAGCATCATAGGGGAAATTTTCTACCTATGAAAGATCATTAATTTCTTCAAAGAGAGGTTATAATCTGATAATATTGAAAATTTCGTTGAATTACTGAATTATCACTCTGCATGTTTAGACATCCATGTAAGTATATTTCCGTTGTTTTCGAATCAATGCATGAATGAGATCAAAAATGTATATATGAAAAAAAAAAAACCTTATTTAAAACGTGTGCGTTACAGATCTTTTACTATTCTTTTATATTAAGTAAGAAATTTTCCTGTTTACAAATAAAATTCAACCGTTTAATTGCGGAAACAAGAAACGGAGATATAATTGAATAGATTTTTTGATAAAGTCTTTAGCTTGTTTAGGTTATATAACCATGTATACAGAGTCAAATCCGGATAAAATCATAATTTTGAGAAAAATTTACTATGTTGCATCAATCCATGGAAATGCAATTAAGAAGGAAAATTTTCTACATAGCAGTCATTCCTTAGAGAGGGGATGTTGCAACTTTTCTTCCGTAGGGTAAGTTTTGTTTTATAGTAAATCTTCCGCGGGGAACCTAATATGCTATAAAATACCAGTATAGTATTATGGCGTGGGGGGGGGGGGGGGGTGAAGTATAAGGGGGGAATCTTTGATGAAAATATCGGTAAGTTATACCGAATGATGACAAGGGAGGACCTTTGTTGTAAAATACCTGTAAGTTATACAGTATGATGACAAGGGGAGGGGGGGGCTTTGCTTTAAATTTCCGGTTTGTTATAAAGTATGATGACAAGGGATACCAGTGTTAAAATAACCGGTAAGTTATACAGTAGGATGACAAGGGGGCCTGTGCTTTAAAATACCAGATTGTTATAAAGTATGATGACAAGGTGGAACTTTTCCTTTAAAATACAGGTGTGTTATAGAGAGGATAATACATTCCCTTTTCCATATCACATCCTGTATCAGCCCGAGACAGTATCAACCATAGGGCTGATATTGATCAAGGGTTGATAAATGATGTGATGTGGAATATAGTATGTTTTATTACCGTCTTCCTTGGAAGACGGTATTATATAGTTGAAGTTTTTTACAGTCTTCGGACTATGCACTTCCTCTCTTCTGTGATTGGTAGAAATTACATGATGAGAAAATTTTCAATTATTTCATTGGTTGAAATGCTGTTCAAGGCAAGGGAGATAACTTTCTGATGGTCTAATTTTCGTACGACTTAACAATTTTTCAATATTTCCAATCTTAAAAAAATGACAAAACGAACAACAAAATCAGCAGTAATTAATTCTTAATAACATTATTTTTAATAAAATAACTGAACAGGTCTCTTTATTTTCATCAAGTTTCAAATAAGATTTGATTTTTATATATTGCTTGATGGCTTTACAATTTGCATTTATTCTTTTCCCCTTATTTGTTTGAAGAGAAGGTAACATTTAACGGAATCAGCCGGGGTTTGCCGAAGATCTCAGTCAGTTTACGGAGATGACCGAGCGACAACCGCGGTAGGGCTAATACCAGTAAAAATCTAAAGTAGAAATACGAAATCAAGAAATTCAAAAGAATTATACGACTTGAAAGATGTAGATTAGTTTATTGTTTAAGGTTGTCGCTAAAGACGGCAAGCTTTTTTAAAAAGCTCTACTTGTTATATTATCCTTAGTAGTAAATACACTGACTCTACACTGTGCAATACGAGTGACGTCACAATACCTCATATCAAGGACCGGTCTGAAAAATATCACGTATCGGACCGGCGTTAAAAAATATCTATCAAACCGGAAGTAACGTTTGTATATAAAGTTTAAAAGTTAATTATTTTATTTTATTTAAATATACGTGTAAAATAATTCTTTCTAACATTTGTGGACTTAATTTGTTTTCAAAGACCAAATATTGGTTCTATTAGATTTTAAAGAAAAGTGTCATAAACATGCACGAAACATTCTTCAATGACTTTATGTGAACTCGCATAATTATGAAGTATTTAAAATATATGATAAATAGAATACTACATAATAAAAAATCCATATCATATGTCATATTAGCCCTCGGGCCCCATATCAGCCCTCGGGCTGCTATGGGGCCACTCGGGCTGATATTAGTCTTTATAAACTGGATGTTTCTAAAAACGGATACTGCAGCTGGTTTTTATTACTGTGACATCATAATGCAAATGACATAACAATGCCTTGTATGAGAAGGTACTGAGTGTTAGAAAAAAGGGTTTTAAGACATTTCCTATTAACTGATAAAAAATAATAAAACAATTGTAGTCTTTTGATTCGGTACAATCCCTCGATATATAGACCTTAGAGAAAGTATATCTTTATATATATTGTTAGAACAATCTTCTTTTTTTCTTACATCAAATGAATGAAAATTAAATTATAAGCAATGAATTTAATAGCTACCCATTTTATACGGTATAAACTGGGTTGGAACAGTTTACGCTTTTTTTTATAAACCGCTTCGCGGTTTATAAAGCCTAAACTGCCCCAACCCAGTTTATACCGTATAAAATGTGTAGCTATTAAATTCATTCCTTAAATATTATCTAAGAAGATTATTTTCGTAATTTTCATTGGCTGAAAGGACGTCACGTGATATTCCCCCTTTTGCGATATTGACACGAAAGCGCTTCGGCGGAAAATGATATCGCACGACACAAGTTCAATCCGATGCACTGAAGTTACGTAGAACGTGACGTCATAATATAAGAAGCGTGTTTTTATCCACTGTGACGTAATAGCAGCCAAGTCTGTATAGTTAGGACTGTGTCAGTGCATTAACTTTGAGTGATTATATAATATAACTATTATGGACCTCAGTGAACGGTCAGTATGTGGTTATAAGGACTCATGGCAATTGATACTGACCACAGACACAGAAAATGATAGCGACCTCGCAGGCTCGGTCGCTATCACTTTCTGTGTCTTCGGTCAATATCAATTGCCATGAGTCCTTATAACCACATATCGACCTACAGTGAAGTATGTAATTGGATGTGATGACAAGGGGGAGTCTATATTATAAGATACCGGTAAGTTATACGGTATGATGACAAAGGGTCACACAGAGGCTTTAAAATACCAGTTTGTTATAAAGTATTATGACAAGGAGGAACTTTTGTTATAATTACTCGTATATCATAAAGCTCTTATCTATTGAGAAGTTGATGACTCGTTTTAATACTCCCCCGAGTATTAAACCGAGCCATCAACTTCTCAACAGAGAATATTATAAAGCATGATAACAAGGGGGACCTTACCAATAGAATACTGATATGTTATATATAGTACGATGACAGAGAGACCGGCCGATTGGATGTATTGATGCCACTGAACACTGGATGGGACCACAAAAGGGGTTCAAATATTTTCAAATTAAGAAAAATAAGTTAGGAATAAAGTATACTGTTTTCCTTCATTTAAAAAAAATCTCCCCAGATCTACTTATGTTTAATATGATGTAAAACAATCTCATAAAAAAAATACCACGTATTTCCATATCTGTTTCCAGATCAATGATTGCTCTTCCAGTGACAGATTGTCCAGGTGTATATACGCCGAGTTTCTCGTCCAAGTCTATTTGGAAGGACCTCGACTTTTCCATCTTGTAGTTTAAAAAGCTGTACCTTTTAGCAGAATTTTCTTGTAAATAATTGCTGAACAACTGAAATTCTAAAGTAGCGAGAATCAACTAAATAATGTTTAATTTCATACACTCTTATCCACTTTCGTTTTTTCCAAACTAAAATATACATGTATAATTCTTGTTCATTTAAAAGTCATTGAAAGATTTTCATCAAAATCAAAATTTTTCTACTTGGACAAAATTATTTAGTGGCATTTAATACTATTTATGATGAAACCTACAGCGGTGGCTCATAATATTATAAACAAAATGGCGTCCCCATTGCGGTTAAAAAGAAATGGACACTTTTATTTACCTGTAATTCCTCTCAGTATGCATGTTTAAACAAAAAGGGCACATGACTGGGTAAAATGACGTATTACTTTATAATAAGATATAACGTATCATGTTTGTGATGCAATTATATACTTTATTTTGTATGTAAACAGAGAATGGGAAAGGCGAAAGATTTATCACCAAGCTTAAAACAAAGGATCGTAAATAGTTTTCAGAGTGAAATAAAACAATCAGAAATTGCAAAGTGCTTAGGACTAAACCGATGTACAGTTTGTGCATTGATAAAGCGATATCAGGAACGGGGTTCGGTGGAGAATAAGCCTAGAACGGTGAGAAAGAAAAAAAACTTAGTGACGAACGATCAATTTTGAGGTTAGTAAAAACATATCGTGTCGAACCTCTGAAAGAAATCACTGCCAGATGAAGATTTGCTAAATTACAAACTTTCCGGGGGAAGTTTCATCATATAGAAAAACTTTCCCGAGAATATCTGCAAGAGAGGATTTTGCTATAGAACACTGGGATGCGACTTTTTCGTTAATAGAGATTTGTTTTCAAAAGTGGCAAACCGAAATTCAAGAGGGACAAAATACAAGATATGTATGTACCTCTAACTGCTTTGTTTATTCAATTCATGCAGACTTTTGGAGTAAATTCAGGATGTATAAAGAAATCCCTTCTTTCACAGATGACCACATACTTTAGTCTGGGGTAGTTAGGGATAAATTTCATGAAGTAGCATAGCTCGATAGGTTATATGATTAAATGCACCGTGTTAAAGAGAGAATCAGCTGACAAATTAAATATTAATACAAGTATATTAAAACAATCAATAAATTTGGAATCGTTATGGGCCTTTTTTTTTATAATCGGAAGTGGGAAAACACGACTGATGATAAAAAAAAATGCAGAGAAAAGCTGGTACTGACAATAATAAACGGTATCTTGCACAAAAACTGGGTAACCAGGAAAAATTGCCATGGAGACTACAAAGTATTATCTTGTTAGTTATATTGAATAATTCCGAAGTTGTGTTACAAGTTGATGCATACATGTACCCATGGTCCAAATTAAGGTTTTAAGCAAAGTTTTAAATAAGTAGGATTTAATTCAATAAGCAATATCTTTTTTGATTTATATCAAAGTTTTTAAATGATTACTTTTCCTTATAAGTAACTTTATAGTTTTATTTTTTTTCATGTTTGTAAGTGAGATCCACTCTCATTGATTAACATTAATTCATGAAATACAATACCAAGTCAACTGTATGACCGTAGCTCTAGGTAATGTTTATATTTGACATGTAAATAAACATATACATAAATAAGAAAAAAAATACATAAATACGTAAAAATGCGATTCTTTTCATTTCCAAAAGTGCAAAAATTAATATGGCTCCAATGGGAACTTTGGTATTGGAAGACATTTATTAAAATTAAAAAAATTGATATAAATCAACACTTTGTATATAATATCCCCAATATGTTTTGTCTAACATGTCATTGATCTCCAAAAAGGCTGTTTTATGGTTTGAGCTACATGTACAGTAAAATTTTAAATGATGGAGTACCCTAGTATATATACACATGTATAATTCAATTTCTTTCACCAGATTAAGCCATTCATAAAATGCCATCACTAATCAGTTTTATGTTTTATAATAAAGTTATATTGATGGCAATAATTATCGTACATACAGCCAGGTGGGAACAAGACAAATGCAAAATATATAATTTACCTTTCTCACTCCAGTTTTCCGGAATCTATCGCCTACAGGGGGAGAAAGTCGTCACGTAAACTCACAGAATAAATGCAATAGTGCAATAATGCCAAGGAATATATGTACCTTAGTTAGAAGAACTCCTAAATTTGGAATATGACAAAAAGTCACCTGATTATTCCAATCACGAGTTATCTAATTTGTAAATAGACAGATTTAAATTCCTCTAGATCGGTACTGATTCGATTGTCTTTGGGGTTTTAAAGCCTTAAGGAAATCAGTAAACCATTTTTGGAGGTTTTTAAAATCATCTTTAAGATATATCTAAATATAGCTTAAATGGAATTGGAACAATAATTAGCATTTCCCAATTCAATGATTTTACAATGTTTTTGAGGGGAAAAAATCATAACCAAATGTACCTTTCTGGAATATTATCAATACTCAGTATTTATGTTTTTTATAACATACACTCCAGTAAGAGAGATTAAGTACTTTATAATTCTACAGGAAACCAAATGTTGCTAAAAATAAAATGCTGTAATTTTTTTTTTATGTATGAGATGTTATTTACGACGGCGTATTCGTGCCATATTGACAATGTTGAAAAACTTTTAAAAATCGTTTGAACGATTTATAAAATCGATTGAACGATTTATAAAATTGTTTGAACGATTTAGAAAGTCGTTTGTACAATTTTTATTTCTTGTTATTACACGTAGAAGAAGCGTAGTATAAAACCTTGCACAAGTAGAAAATGTATTCATGCATAGTTTTAATGAATGACACTATGGATGACAGAGAAAAATTGATCAAGGGATATTTCAAGATGGGTTTCACTTTTTCGGAAATTGCACACATCCTTTCGCAAACTCACCGAGTCTTTGTTAATGAACGAACGTTGCAAAGGACAACAGCTAAGTTGGGACTGTTCACACGTAAAAACAAATCCGACATAAGGGATGTAGCTCTTTTCATTGAGGAAACACTTGAGTCATGTGGTCAATTGCATGGATACAGGTGGTTGTACTGGAAAGCTAATATTGTGGCAGGATTTACCGTTTCTCAAGAAGATGTTCGATGTCTTCTTTCTATACAAGATCCGGAGGGAGTGTGTTTAAGGAAAAGAAACAGATTAAGACGAAGACTGTACACTAACAAAGGTCCAACAACAACAGTATTCAATTTCATACCGTTTAATGTACAAGATACAATTAATTTATCATGTGTTTCTGTACTGTTATAGTCAGCAGCGAAGGGACTTCTCTATGCAATAGCTTTACCAGGTTTGTTATCCAGTATGCTTCAATTCTGAATCAGAAGAAAAAAATCGTACAATCGATTTTTGAAATCGTACAAACGATTTTCTGAACCGTTCAAACGATTTTTTAAATCATACAAACGGTTTAACAAATCGTACAAAAAATTTTCTAAATCGTTCAAACGATTTGTAAAATTGTACAAACGATTTTTAAAAATTTTCTCTACATTGTCAAATTGGCACGATTCATGTATTATATGGAGGATAGCGCAAGTTTTTTGGATTGTTTGTTAGAATTACTCGTAGACTGTTACGAAAGCTCTAAACACAGCACACTTTAAGACTTCTAATTGTAGGGTAGTTATACCAGTTCAGTTCTTTATTCCGTGGGACGTACATCTCATAACCATTACAGTACAATATATATTTATCAATCACATACATAGTACAATAACATTTTATACACTTAAACTTGTGATTCATACATTCTATTATTTAGCTAATTGTTTTAAACATTCCGATCGTAATTTATTAGCATGATATATAATTATATTTCCCTAACTGATTTACGTTTTTGGTATTTGTACTACAAAATAGTTGTATTAGTTTAAAAACACTTGGTCTTCGGGAGTAGTAATGTTTGATGAACTTGTCTCTTAAATCATGAAAAACTGGACAAATGAATAAGAAATGAAATTCATCTTCAATATCATTTAAATTACATAAATCACATTTCCTACTACTCCTTATTAAGTTGTCATACCTTCCAGTTTCTATCTTTAAATTATGTGCTGAAAGTCTAAAACATGTAATTGCTTTTCTGTACTTTACATGAATAGGTTTCTTTAAATATCCTTGCAAACAAAAATAATCAACTTAATGCTTATATAACATGTATTTTGGTGATTTGCATACATCAGATAAAGCTTTCTGTCTAGAAACATCACGCATTCTGTTGTATGCAGTTAGAGTGATGTGTCTGCCCCTAGAAGAAAGATAGAAAAAAGGTTTTATTTCAGTTAATTACACAATTTGTAATAGATTAAAATATTCTTAGCATTATATTATACCAAGAACAAGTAATTGAATTCCTTATTTCTATTAATTTTCCAAATGTAAGTAAACAACAGTGATTTCTGTTCACGAAGTTCACTGATTTTGAACATTTTTCCTGCGGAAATAAGGCAGGAACCCTATGTTGAAAATGAACTAAAGAGTCTCAATACTGTATGCTCACATTTATATGATATATTTTTCATATTAAGTCCAGAAAGCACTTTTTGTTAGTGTTTAGAGATTTCTTCAACCTATTATAAAGAGCGCTGGATTATCGTAAAATTAAGGAAGCGTATTTGTGCCAAATGATATTTATTTTAAGCTGATAATTCCAACTTTGAAAAGTGGCTTATCACAATTTAAAATTAGGAAAGCTCAAAAGTTGTAATTACCAACTGTTAAGTTTGAAAATCAAGATTACAGTTGGAAAAGCCAAGTTTAAAGTTAGAGAAGCCAACTTTAAAGTTGGAAAAGCCAATATTAAAGTTGGAAAAAGCCAACATTTTGTCCACGGATAATCTCAAGAACAGTAATAGATATCAATGTGAAACTTTCAGGGATTATAGATCGTGATGAATTCTACCCAGTACGTGACATTTCGTTCGTCGTCAATACTTCCTGTCGTTAAGGCATGCGAATTTAAAAAGTAGCATTTTCTAAATTTTTTTTTCTCAATATTTTTTAAAAGATTTATTTTCGTTTTGTTAATAAAGACTCTTCCTATAATACTTTCTATACAATTAGTTTGAATATTTATAAATCCAAACTCTAGATATTAACATTTAAAAATCTGAAGCGGGTCCAAAATGGCGGCTGTCTCTGTCAACTTCGACATTTCGCAATAGGGGTTTACGGAGGCAGCCGAGCGTTTTCTTGAACGAAAGTAACAAGGATGAATGAAATTAAATGTAAAAAATTAAATGTAAATGAATACTTTGATTGTCACGTCGTAGTTACGTTGCACTTCTGTGTCAAACTAACGTCTTTTGTAATTGGTTCTGAGAACCAATTACAAACCGTTCTGGCTGGTTCTCAGAGTAGAAAAAGAAAAGACTAAATGTGCAAATGAAATAAGGTACCTAGATGTACTATCTATTGTTTTGTACCACGGAAAAACTGATCTTAAATCACAGCTATAAGTAATAGTTTTTTAAGAAAAAATATCGATGTATATAGTAAGTATAAAACTTAACCACTGTTTTTCCCAAGCACACTTGTGTCATATTAAACTAATGTGTATACAAAGTGTATATATATATAGAATGTGTACAATGTGTTAAATATAATACTTTCTAAACCTCGAAATGTAGACTCTAAGAAGGTTCTTTTTTCTTAAATTCATTGAAGATATCACACCTATTTAAAGGAACGTTCCAAAGAAAAAGCGCGAAGATTTACTCGTGGCGCGTCTAATTCTTAGATAGGTGTACTGTTGCAGAAGTATATACAAGTACATTTAGAGCAGTAATGGTAAGCGCGTCGGGAATAAAGGAGAAAAAAGCGCGTTGGATTTTCACGCTGGCGACCTGGGTAATAAACCCCCTTGTGACCAAAATTTTTTAATCACTATTCTAGCTCGATTACGTTGGGTTTTTTTTCAGAATTGGACGGAATACCTCTCGTTGCTCGCAACGAGATCGTTTCTAGTATTTAAAACCTCCTCAAACTGTAAAATATTCACTGTGAAGGTTCTGACAAATTATACATTTAGCTTTTAAGGTCAAACATATGAAGAAACTGTATTCAAGATTAAAATACATAAAACAATACAAAATAGGAGCAAAGCAAACACAGACCTTCTAAACATTGTAGGGGGGATCAGGTGCCATGGAGGAGTGAGCACCCCCTGCCGACAGGTCACATCCGCCATGTGCTCCTTGTCATAGTTTGGAAATAACGAAAAAAACCGTCGTCAGTTAAGCGTGTAAACAATGGAATAACAATTAGTACATGTATGAAAAACGCCAGTCAGCATTTGAATCAATGATAAATTGTATTTGCTAACAAGATCATTGTATCGACCGTAGAACTTACTAAGTGATAACTTTAAACGAGACTGCTGATATTCTTGCTTCATCAACTTGTTTGTCAATAATAAATCTCGTTTTAAAAAACGTTCATACGTAGAGCATGCTCTTTCATATCAAATCAACTGAGATATATAAACTACATATGCAGGTGATGCAGGTATATTGCTGCATAAGAAAGGGAAGTTAACGTTAGAAAAGTTAAAGTCGTCACTTTTATCATATAACTTGGTTGTTAGGTTACCATTAACGTCTTTTTCAAGTAAAATATCCAAGTATGAAACACATTTGTCAGACTCTGTGGTATCTTTTATCTCAAGCTCTCCTGGATACATCGTATCGACATAGGCATGGAAATGACCATTGTTAATTAACATTACGTCGTCGATATATCTGAGGGTCGAGTTGAAAGCCACAACAAGTGTTTTTTTTCCTTTCACGCATTAGATTTTGCATAAATTCTGCTTCATATGAATACAAAAATGGGTCTGCTAATAACGGGGCGCAATTGGTTCCCATGGAAATTCGAATAGATTGTTGGAAGACCTGGTCTCCAGAAACCACATGGATATTGTCAATCAGAAACTCAAGCATCTTCTTTGTGTCAACTTCAGAGTACCCGAGTACCTGTATGTGCAATCAGAATCTTTTTTTGCAAAATAGTTTTGCAAATAAAATTGCAGGTAAGTAAATTTACGAGTTCCATTTTTATGGAAGAAACAGTTGTCAATGATATAAAAAAAGCCTGACTTTTAATTAATCATGGGGAATGGTTGTGTATAAATAAGGTCATATACTGCATAAATACTTTATCATGTGATCAAGTTTAAGTCAATCAGAAAGCCTAGATTAATAGAGAGAAATAATATTAACAGAAAGTTTTCCTTTAGTTAATTCTATGGTAACATTAATGACCTTGTTGGAAAATATATGCTATCATTGGGTGGCATTTTGGCTTTTAATTCATGTTCAATTGATAATCCTTTGTTTTATACTGAATTTACCTTCTAAATTTTCTGTCTACCTGATCCAAAGATAGGGTCCACGGCGGGTGTGACCGATTGATAGAGGATGCTTACTTCTCCTTTGCACCTAATCCCTTTTCTGGAACTTTCAGGGGTTCCTGATTATGCCATTTTCACAAATTTGTGTTGTTCCTAGATTTTTGAAATCGATCACTGTCTTTTTCTTTTGATTCGTTTATGTAGATCGGTTGTTATCATTGAACATCAGTAGTATAAGGCGTCTGGATGGCGAGGTCAACTGAGTGCACTTTTTATGCAAATGAGGTCAAAAATGCTGGATTCTGATTGGCTGGGGGGATAGGAGGGTCAAGGGAGTGCAGATTGGGGGGTCTGGGGGGATAGCTGGGTCAAGGGAGTGCAGATTGGGGGTCTGGGGGATAGCCGGGTCAAGGGAGTGCAGCCCCTGGGGGGATAGCCGGGTCAACGGAGTGCAGCCCCTGGGGGGATAGGTGGGTCAAGGGAGTGCAGATTAGGGGGTCTGTGGGGGATAGCCGGGTCAATTCAGTACATATAGCCCCCTAAATACGGGGGTGTTTACACTGTGTTTACATTATATACTATACGCTGCTACTACGATTTTGTCAGCGACTCAAGAATTTAATTATAACGTCACGCTTCACAGTCTACCCAGCCTAGCCTAATCGGTTCAAACTGATTTCCTCAAAACAATAAAAACCTGGATTTTTTACTGAAAACAATTACAAAAACACACATGGTTTATATACCTTTACTGTAAGGGCCCTGTGCATCAATACGTTTTACCTGCGTTTTTATACCTGTTGCATCACCTGTAAGGACCGTGTGCAAAAAATTAGGGTCGTGTGCAAAAATAGGTTGGACTTAATTACCTTTTGATCGTACTATGTACGATTTTGTACACAGTCTAGTCAGCGAGCTACCTATGCATTATTACATCATACACTTGTAAAATTAAAGTTTCATTTTCACTTTTGTTTCTAAGAAGTGAACTTAGATTTTCAGAAAATGTAGGACTATCTTTTGTTTTTCCTCTCTTTTACTATGATGATTTTCCTGCTGTAAAGCTTTTCTTGTATAAAGCTCAATTTCTCTATGACCACGGAAATAAGCATCCTGATGTATTCTTGTCATGTGAATGTAGAGAGCGTGTTCATTTTTGAAATCTCCTTTCTGACAGACATATTCCACAGGTAAGTTTGTCTTATTTTTGTTTACATTTCCTATTAAGGTCATCTTTGCATTTAATCATAATTTATATGTAAAGTTCTATTTTGAATGTAAATGCTGTATTTATCATCATTTCATGTGATTTACAGTTGTAAAACCTGCATGTAACTCAGAGTACATTTAGTATTTCTATGATGGGTAATTCTATGATTGAATTTAAATCAGAAAAATATTCACTGAATTTTGGTAAAATACATGGTGTCTTTTACATTTCTGTCCCTATTGTCTCTAAATTATTGCTTTACTTACATTGTAAATTGAGGTTAATTGTGTATCACTGTATTGTATGATTTTTTTCAGGATCAGCTGAGATGTTATTTCACTGGATTATTTAATGGATAGACTTATTGGGCATATAGTTGGATATCTCTGGTAAGTTTGTCTTGTTTTTTAAATTGTTTACATTTCCTATGAAGGTCATCTTTGCATTTAATCATAATTTATATGTAAAGTTCTATTTTGAATGTAAATGCTGTATTTATCATCATTTCATGTGATTTACAGTTGTAAAACCTGCATGTAACTCAGAGTGCATTTAATATTTCTATGATGGGTCATTTTATAATTGAATTTAAATCAGAAAAATGTTCACTAAATTTTGATAAAATACATGGTATCTTTTACATTTTTGTCCCTTTTGTCTGTAAATTATTGCTTTACTTATATTGTAAATTGAGGTTAATTGTGTATCACTGTATTGTATGATTTTTTTCAGGATCAGCTGAGATGTTATTTCACTGGATTATTTAATGGATAGACTTATTGGGCATATAGTTGGATATCTCTGGTAAGTTTTTCTTGTTTTTTAAATTGTTTACATTTCCTATGAAGGCCATCTTTGCATTTAAGTATGATTATATGGTTAATCTAATT
>NW_026931444.1:0-4751 GCF_032062105.1 Saccostrea cuccullata
TTAAAAAGGTTTTTATAATCCCCTTTAAAAAGGAAAACAGTTAAGAAAGCTTCAAGTCAACATACTTTATTGAAATTCTTATTATTATTTTTTAGTAAAGGTGAATTTTGATGGTTGTGGCTTTAGCTCTTTCTGTTACATTGAACATCAATTTTTTCAATTGTATGTGTGTATATGTATATAGAAGCAGTTTCAATTTATACGAAATTAGGTTTTTAAAAAATATTTTCAGGCTTTCGTATCACTGCGTACCATTTTGATTTCCGTTATAAAAATACAGAAACACACACACACACTCACACCCTCCTCACCCACTCTAAATCAGTGTACAAATAGAACCGAACAAAGTCATGTTAATTGCTGAAGATTTTGTGAAATGAACACGAAGTAAAACCATTTTTCGAAATTTCTTTGAAACCATGTATGTTTATAAAAAATTTTTTAAAAAAAAAAGTCATCTTGCCTTTTTTATCTTTAACACACCATTGTCTTCAAAATGTTTATACATCCGGCTAAAAGTGGGAGGGTACATAGAGTAATCGAGGTGTCTGTCCGTCCTTCTGTCTGTACGTTCGTCTATTCGGCAACTCCTGCACCACTGGGATTGAAATTTAATGAATTATTCACAGAATGTTTGCTACAAAGTGCAATTGTGCACCTCCTTTATGGATCGGACATATATTTTGGGTTACCCAAAGCAAAACATTGACCTGCCATTCTTTCTATAGTATTGAAGGGGACCAATTCTATCTGGAACTCTGGAATACCACTGAATGAAATTCAATGATACTTTCACGAAATTTTATTATATAATGTTATTGTGCACCTCCTAATTTACTGTTTGATACAACACTTATTTAAGATTATCCAGAGCAAAACATGGACTTTGCCATTAAAAAGTATGGGAGGCGGTGTATCATTTACTGAACTCAGTGCCCACAGTAGATCTTTTTTTTTATTTTAATACTTAAATGTTAATAATATGCATTAGCACAATTTTAGTATGTCATTATTACATGCATGTTAGTAATGTATTTTGCTAGTTATGTTCCCCAAACGAAGTTGGGGAACATGTGTTTGTTTTTACTCTGTTTCTTATTATTATTGTCCGGGAGTGATCTGTAAACTACACATCCGACTTAGGTAAAACCTTTTTAGGTTCAGTAGGCATGTTATGTAGAGTTGCGGAACGAAGGTCATTTTGAGCGCACGTGCGTGAGTGTGCTCACACGTGCAACACGTGAAATGATCAATATAATAGATATAGCCGTAACTTTTCTATTTTTGGATGAAATGCTTTGAAACTCATAATGTGATGATATATTAGTTGCATAGACAATATGACATGGTCAAAATAGCAAGATCTCACGCGCATGCACGTGCGCCTCGCTCTGATTGGCTGAAACTAAAGTCTCAATATCTTTCTTGTTTTTTGACGAAATCCTTTGAAATTTTGAACATAGCCATGCATTAGGATAAACTACAATATAATATATAGCAATTATCATGAAAAAACGTGCATGCACGTGCGCTGCAATCTGATTGGCTTAAACTTTAAATGGCTATAACTCCCTTGGTTTTCAACCAAACAGGATGGGATTTGGAACAAAGATAGATATAATGGACTTCTACAAGAAGGTATGGTTAGCATGCACATGCATACACGTGCGTGTACGTGCGCTGCAATCTGATTGGCTGAAATTTTAAACAGCTATAACTCTCTTGGTTTTCAACCCAACGGGGCAGGATTTAGAACATAGCTAGATGTAATGGACTTCTACAAGAAGGTATGGTCACCATGTGTGTTTTGCACTACAGTGTATTAAATGTATATGTCATTTAATTTTTTTACATAAAGAGCAAGGTTTCTAACAATAATAAAGACTTGATTTTATAAAGTATGTGAAGATAACGAATAGTATTCGAGCTCTAAAGTCCAATAAACATTACATACATATAATAGGGGTGTACTGTAGCAAACAAGGACCACCAAAACATCAGAGGTAGGATCAGGTGCCATTGAGAAGCAGGGATCCCTACCAGTCACAATTAAAACTCATTAGAGATTGTATTTTAGTACGCATACGGTTTGATATTCTTTATACAATCCTATTGGTGTAACTTATTATGCATTGTCTTTACAAATGCATCTTTACTTTTTTTTTCTTATTTGCCAAATTTTACACAATGTTTTCTTTACAAAGGAAAAATGCTTCAAAATCATATTACAGTTTCAAATACTTAACAATCACAATAATCAGTTCTTTTAGAATTACATACATCTTCTGGATTTCTAAACAACTACTTAAAAAGAAAACAAATGAAATTTGAAAATTTACTTATCTTTTAATTAATTGTGGTCATTTGCAACATTTATTTTGAAAAAAAAAACCAAAAATTCTCATTGTAAATCCAAGCATGCTGAAGGTGATATTAAAAAGGCACAGATACTAGAGTACTCGTATCTGATTTACAGTCTATGTACTTTTTGTTGACCAGGCCCTGGGATCAGGAAACAGATTTAAAATCAAGTCGGATTTTCAATCAGCTGTCAAATGCTTCTTAAGTATTTAACCAGTTTCTAAATTTGCAGTTAACCACACGTTTGCAATATTAAATATATTTTAATTTGTGTCTGTTTGACTTCGACAACATTTTAATTCAACATAAATACATGTATTGTGACCTATCCTTAAGATGAAGCATGATCCCGACACACGTTGATTCAGTTGTAAAGACTATGTTAACGTCAACATCAAAATTAAATCTAAGCACTGATCTTTCAACACACTGCTTAATGTACTTTAATGAATTTTTGTATAATAACAAAGCACAGTATATTCATTTTCATTTTTTTTAATGTCCAGGTTGAGCAACCTCTTATGAAGCAAGCTTCATATCTGAATGTAACAGAGAAAAATCTCGTTAATTCTTGGATGTGATTAACATGAATAGATCCATTTTAAATATTATATGCATTAATGCCATCGAAAGTACTCTTATATATGAATTGGCTGGATTAGGACCTTACTTAACTCCAACGAATCTCAGCAAGACAACTGCATGAGGTAGATGGGGTTGACGTTAAGAAACAACGACAATCAAAATGTCAAATGTCATAAAACTATTCGATATTAGCACTAGTAGATCATATAATTTTTTTTAAAATCATTGTGCACAACCTCAACGTATCAAGTTGTTACTAGAATTCAGCATTTCTGAAAATTTGTATGATCTACATAAATCTAAGAAAAGACGACACATTATTTTTGTTATCACATCTGTCAACGAATTTTTGGTAACCCCTGGTATTCATTTAACAACTACATTTTATGATAAACGTACTCTTTCTTCGTCAACTTTCCTTACTTTTGTAGCAATACACCCTTATCACCTGCATTTTGTGGTGTCAAGTCTCTTTTGACTGAATACATATTAAGATAAATTGCTCTACATACGAAACGTTTTGAAAAAGAGACAAAATATTGACAACTGATGAAACAAAAATACCCAAAAGTCTAGTTAGAAGTCTTTGTTCTACATATGTGTACATATTTGCTGACATTGTCAGCAAATGGTCATAGGAATTGTTAAACCATATTGTCATCGGATTTCTCTGTGTTAAATGAAAAGGTGCATAGGGAGGGTTTGACAGGTCATCACGGAATATTTAATTCTCTATGGAACAAGAAATCATATTTGCTTTTTTTTGAGAAATCAGCCTGTGCTCTCCAAATAATCTTTCTATAATATTTATTGTCTAAATGGACATTGACCTTGATCACCGATCTATACTTTAAGAATAACTGCCAAAACATATACAATGTATGACAGTGTACATGTAATAGCTGAGCAATAGAAAAAATAACGAAACTTAAATACACAATTAACACTTTTTATACTACACGTCTTTTCATATCGTTTTTATCTGTAAAAGATTTACTTTAAAGCAATAATGCATTTTTTTTTAAACTTTACCTAGCAACTCATTAAAATGAGGAAGTAATGCGATATGTATTTATGATAAGACTGCATTTAGTACCAGTCTGTATCTTCCTTTTCATAATGGAAAAGTTATTTTTATGTTTTATCAAACATTTTCAATTGCAAGGCGGAAGATAAAGTTTATTCAAGGGCAAAAGCGTAAATGATATAAACTTAAAATACGGGAATATATATTTTGTTTTTGATAAATATTTGACTGATATTAATAATACATTGAGTATATTGCTCTTTAAAAAAATGTTCATTAACTGTTGTGTAGTTCTTTTTACATGAATTTATCTTGTGATCTTTCATAGAAATGTGTTCTTCTAATGCATAGTTTACGTATATATCTTTACTTTTTCTGAAATGAATTTATTATTTATGTTCCCCAAACGGAGTTTGGGAACATATTGTTTTTACTCGGTTTCTTATTATTATTAGGGTCTTCCGTCTTCAGCGGAAGACCCTTCTATTATTCTTCGGTTTCTTTTTCACTTTTATTATTATTATTATTATTTTTTTTCTATTTTTTCCTTACCGATTTTGTGCAGAGGATTTCTCAGAGATGGCTTGATCGATTTAGTTCAAATTTTCAGAGATTATGTGTTTCTATCTGAAGTTTGTACCCGCAACTTGATTTTGAAAATTTCACTTCCGGTCGGAAGTTATCGCCCTTTGATCAAAATTTAGATGACCTCCTTGTCTGTGATGGAACTCAAAAACGGTTCAAGCTAGAAAGCTGAAATTTTCAGGGATGATAGAGG
>NW_026931445.1:0-48606 GCF_032062105.1 Saccostrea cuccullata
TTAATAATTTATGAATAATTTATTTTTTATTCATGTTTTTATGACATTTGAAAACAAAAAAAAAAGAAAGAAAAAGAAAAAGAAAAAGCTTCATGTATGATTCGAACTCTCTTCATAGCTCAGGTTTAGTCCAAGACCAACCGCTTTAACCACTACCGGTACGCTACGAAGTACGAGGGGTTATCAAAAAGTTCGTGGACTGGCGCCATAAAATAATCAGAAGTCTCTGTCGAGACTGAAGCTCTACTGGTTTGTACTTATAGCAAAGGAAGAGGAAAGTACTTAAGCAGTTGGGAATTGAAAATTTGCACAGGCAAAAAGAGAATAATGATCCTTGAATAAGTCTCTTTATGTTCTTAGTGTAGTCTACTTGCAAGCCACATTATATTAAAATCAGACTAAAACTGTATTTGAAGTAGCAAATTTGAAGAGAACAGAAATTGCTATCTTTATTAACCAAGGTAATAATGTTCATTGAAGTCAAAAACGGATATAAAGAATTATGTACCTTAGTGTAGTCTACTTGAGTGCCAAGTTATATTGAAATCATACCAAAACTGTAGGAGGAATAGCATTTTGAAAGAATTTCACAGAAATTTCAATTTTTGGTAACAACGCCAACACCGTTCGTCGAAATCAAAAACCAATACACAGAATTATGTATCTTAGTGTAGTCTACTTGTGTGCCAAGTTATATTGAAATCAGACTAAATTTGTAGGAGGAGTAGCATTTTGAAAGAATTTCACAGAAAAGAATTTCACAGAAATTTCTATTTTTAGTAACAATGCCAACACCGTTCGTTGAAATCAAAAACCAATACACAGAATTATGTATCTTAGTGTAGTCTACTTGTGTGCCAAGTTATATTGAAGTCAGACCAAAACTGTAGGAGGAGTAGCATTTTGAAAGAATTTCACAGAAATTTCTATTTTTAGTAACAACGCCAACATCGTTCGTCGAAATCAAAAACCGATACACAGAATTATGTAACTTAGTGTAGTCTATTTGTTTGCCAAGTTATATTGAAATCATACCAAAACTGTAGGAGGAGTAGCATTTTGAAAGAATTTCACAGAAATTTCTATTTTTAGTAACAACGCCAACATCGTTGGTCGAAATCAAAAACCGATACACAGAATTATGTAACTTAGTGTAGTCTATTTGTTTGCCAAGTTATATTGAAATCATACCAAAACTGTAGGAGGAGTAGCATTTTGAAAGAATTTCACAGAAATTTCTATTTTTAGTAACAACGCCAACATCGTTCGTTGAAATCAAAAACCGATACACAGAATTATGTATCTTAGTGTAGTCTACTTGTGTGCCAAGTTATATTGAAGTCAGACCAAAACTGTAGGAGGAGTAGCATTTTGAAAGAATTTCACAGAAATTTCTATTTTTAGTAACAACACCAACACCGTTTGTCGAAATCAAAAACCCATACACAGAATTATGTATCTTAGTGTAGTCTACTTGTGTGCCAAGTTATATTGAAATCAGATCAAAACTGTAGGAGGAGTAGCATTTTGAAAAATTGTTTACAGACAGACAGACAGACAGACGGACGGACGCCGGACGCATTACTATCGCATAAGCTCTTCTGGTCTCTGACCAGTAGAGCTAAAAACCGCTTTAGGTACATCAATGAATTTTGAAATATGTGGTTAGCATCATCTTCTCTATCTATAGAATAAACCACAGATCATAAATTTTATTTTTAAATAAATTAATAATGTTTTTGTAAGCTATGGTATGTCCAGGCGGCGCAACCTCGAATACGGCGTTTTTTCGATCGAAGCATAACTAAGAAAAACTCTTTTCATATGAACATTTGACATCCAAAAATCTTATTAATTCAGGTATATGTTGGGACACTATTGCTTCATAAAATAAAAAGTATTCAATTCATTCTGAAAGTTCTATGAAAATTTATCGTAAATTTGACATGGAGTGTCTAAACAAATAAGTCATTGAAAATGACGTCAAAAGGGGGGGGGGGGTCATTTTCCAACATTATATAAAGTTTTGGCCCTGAAAAAAGTGGTATAGACCTAGGAAATGTTTAAACTGGCTATTGAAAAATTAAATGCATCCAGAGTACTTGTTTTTTTTAATGCGAAAGAGGTTCAGAGAGAAAAGGGATGCACAGTTAATGTCGATTCTTAGTCAAGGTGTGAAAAATCATTCACGTCAAAAAATGAAGTTGATCATATGTTGTAGATATTAAACTCCCAAAAGCAAAATATGCTGGCACAATCGAGTGAGGATATCTCCCAATGTATCAATCCATTTGGAATATTATATGCATTTAAAGCCGCTGTTCCTGACATTGTAAAGTCATAAAAACAAGACGGGTTTAAGTCCTTACTCAACTCCAGGGAATCTCATCAAATTAAGAGTATGAGGTAGAAGAAGCGGACATTGAAAAACAATGACGTTGTGGGACGTCATGAAACTAAACGGCGGTGGCGCCGGGTAACCATATAATGTCTTTTTTATTTTATAATATTTTAACAAAAAATGAACGAATCGAGCTTAAATTTTCAACATTTCTTTATTTTTTGTTGCTTTATGTCCCTTATAAATTTTGAAAGTATAGACTACATAGTACTAATTTTATAGCCTCAGTCCACGAACTTTTTGATAAGTTGAACCCTCGTATATGCACTATTGACGTCTTTCAGTGTGATTTAAATGGACGGGTTTGTAACATTTCCATCATTTAAGCGTTCACGAAGAATGGAGACTTGACCCATTCATGTTCAAAATTCGTTTTTTATAGCTCTATGAAACCCATTTTCCACTAAATATGCTTAACTGTCGACTTTGAAATAAATGTTATCAAATGATAAGTCGTTCAGAAAAATAAAATGATAATATACTTTGAAGATGACATTACTGAGAACATGATTTTAGAAAAATATAGCTTTTTTGTGGATTTTGAAAATTGAAAAACATTTTGTCTCAGAGCGGGGGATTGTACACGCCTTATACACCCTCTTTCAAAATACACATCATTTCGGGAGTAGTTCATACTGTTTTAAAAACGTTTGACAGAAAAAAAAGTTTATTACTCAAAAGTAACCCTTGAAAAAATGAGTGAAAACGACTGCATATAAGAATATATGAACAATTATTAAAAATATCAGTAATTGTAGTTATCCACGTTAATTTGAATTTCAAACCGATAATGAAACTTGAATCTATTGCTTAAAACCCTCAAAACAAATTTACAATAAGATGTACTTACAAAAAAAACAAAGGTCTAAGAAGAGCAGAGAATTGCAAGAGCACAAGGATAGATTTATAGGCAATTTTCTTAAATATTAGTGGTCTTATTGTTAAAATTCGTATTTGGGGATGCAGTTTAATTTCTGGAAAAATCTAGAAAGCAATTTTTTTGGAAAAAAATCTAAAGGTTAATATCAGAAATCAGGAATCCACAACATAAGATTTTTTCCATGACAGCGTCCAAACCCGAAAGCCCTGAAGAGTAAAGGAGTCTTGGGGATAAACAAAAGTTAATGTTCATTCACGTTAACAATATTCGCCAGATCTTTCGCCTTTTGACTTGTTCCATTTGCCAAACTTGAGAAAACGCCTTTCAGAAGGAAGAAACAAGTCCAGGAAATCAAAGAATCTGCAATAATCCAGTATACAAAGGTTCATACCAGAAAATGAGTTCGAAAAACAATTGAAAATGAATCAGAAATTGGATAAAAATGTTACTTACATGTGTTTTAATGAAAAGATAATTTTATTTTAAATCATTATAACTAAACTATTGAAAAGCGACTTTTGTTTCTCTCCGAGCACCGAAGACATTATTAAACGACCCTTGTATAAGGTGACCTACCGATGTACAATATCAGGTGTCCTCTGGTCCCCCTACTGATGTAAAATATGAGGTGACCTCTAGTCCCCCTACTGATGCACAATATACGGTGACCTTTGGTCCCCCTACTGATGTACAATATAAAGTGGCCTCTGATCCCCTTACTGATGTACAATACAAGGTGACATCTGGTCCCCCTTCTGATGTACAATATGAGGTGACCACAGGAGTTTTATGAAGAGACTTACTTTTACAATCGACTACTGACTTTTAAAATTTAAACAATGACTTACTCCATTACTTAAAATGTAAAAGTCAGCTGTCTAATGTAAAAATAAGTCTCTTCATAAAACTCCATTAGTCCTCCTACTGATGTATAATATAAGGTGACCTCTGGTCCCCTTACTGGTCCCCTACTGATGTACAATATGAGGTGACCTCTGGTCCCACTACTGGTGTACAATATAATGTGGCCTCTGGCCCTACTGATTCACAATATCAGGTGACCCCTGATCCCCCTGCTGATGAACAATATAAAGTGTCCTTTGATCTCCTTACTGATGTTCAATTAAAGGTAACCTCTGGTCCCCCTACTGATATACAATAAAATATGGCCTCAGGTACCCCTACTGATGTACAATATAAGATGTCCTCTGGTTCCCTTATTGGTGTACAATATAAGGTGACCTCTGGCCCCTCTACTGTTGTACAGTACAATATAAGTTGACCACTAGCCCCCGTATTAATGTAAAATATTGGGTGACCTCTGGTCCCCGTAATGATGTACAAAATAAGGTGTCCTCTGGTCCCCCTTACTGATGTACAATGAAAGGTGACCCCTTTTCCCCCACTGATGTACAATATAAGGTGTCCTCTGGTCCCCCTACTGATATACAAGAGAGGACCTCAGGTCCTTCTGCTGATGTACAATATAAGATGACCTCTGGTCCTACTACTAATGTAAAATATAAGGTGTCCTCTGGTCCCGCTAATGATGTACAGTACAATATGTACAATATTAGGTGACCACTAGTCCCCGTACTATATAAAGTGACCTCTGGTCCTTCTACTGATGTACAATATACGATGACTTCTGGTTTTACTACTGATGTACAATATAAGGTGACCTCTGGTCTCTCTACTGATGTACAGTACAATATTAGGTGACCAATAGTCCCCGTACTAATGTAAACTATCGGGTGACCTCTGTACAATTTAAGGTGTCCACTGGTCCCCCTACTTATGTATACATGTAGTATAAGGTGTCCTCTCCCCCCCCCCCACTGATGAACAATATAAGGTGCCCTCTGGTCTCCCTACTGATGTACAATATAAGGTGTCCTCTGGTCCCTCTACTTATGTACAGTACAATATTAGGTTACCTGTAGTCCCCCTACTGATGTACATTATAGGGTGACCTCTGGTCCCCCAAATGATGTACGATATAAGGTATCCCCAGGTCCCCCTATTATGTGCAATAAAAGATTATCTTTGGACCCCTATTGATTTAAAATGTAAGGTGACCTATGATCCCTCTGATGATGTACAATATAAGGTGACAACTGGTCTCCCTAATGATGTTAAATATAAGGTGGCCTCTGGTCCCCCTACTGATGTACAATGTAAGGTGATCTTTGGTCCCCCTATTGATGTAAAATATTAGGTTACCTCTGGTCACCCTTTATTATTTTCTCGTTTCTGCTAATATATATACAATGTATTAGAAAGTTGATTATAAATATGATTATTTTGGAGTAAGACAAAGAAAATTGTCTATCATATAAAATTCAATTAATATATAAGGTGACCTGAGGTCTCCGTATTGATGATATCGATGAATTTACTTTTGTGCCTTTAATGCTTAGAGAGTTCCTAGAATGTTTTATTACTACGCAAAATGACGAACTATTTGCGGGGGACCCCAGGTCCTAGTTCAGCGTACGTTTTATCCTTCTGCCATTCAGTTTACACATTTGAGTTTTTTTATGATTTGTTTCTACAGAAATGCCAGAGGGCAAGAAAAAGGAATTCGTCTTTCAAGTTCAAGTTCTTATGCAGAAACGTAAGTAAATGCAATGCTTTCTCGTTTACATCTTGAATAATAGAAAAACGGGACTGGATCATATCTTTTTATCTATGAATGACATTTTTTTTTTTTCATTTTTAGAGGAAAGATAAAGAAGGCAAGAAAAGATCTCCTGGTTTCCTCTCCCGATTTTTTTCGTTAAACTTCTCCAATTTTGAACCTTGCATCCTTTAAACCTCGCACCTTGAAGTTCTTTCACCATCTTTGAGTGCTCCAAAGAAACTTTTAACAAATAGTATCATATTTTATACTTTTTGAGGAATTTCCCTGCCGGATCATCTATTAATTTAAATGAAGCTTCATCTATTCATTTAATCATAAATAAACTATTTTATATGAATTTTATTGTCTTCAGTTTTATCCATACAAGGAAATTCAGAAAAGAAGAAGAATTAACTGTTACGCTTTGGGGAACCCATCTCTTATCCGCATACATGTACCACTGAATGAAATTTGATGAGACTTTCAGAGAATCTTCATTACATAATGCCATTGTGCTTCTTCAATTTCACTTTTTGATCCAACACAGATTTTGGGTTTCCCAGAGCAAAATATGGGCACTACCATTGTATTCATATGGGATGATGGGGGGGGGGGGATATCATTTAGTGAGCTCATTGCTACAGTACCTCTAGTTTGTACATGTATTGTTTAATTTCAATTTTAATAACGTATAGCTTTTCCATTTTTATTTTTTAACTTTTCATTTGTATAATTTTCAAGTTACATGTATATTAATTTTTTTATTCTATTATTTTCCATTTGCTTTGTAAAAATTATTATTTGTAATGTATTACTTTTATTTATTCTAGACTAGAGTTCCATTTTAATTCTATATTTTATTTTTTTTGTATTCGCTATTTTCAATTTTTTATAACTTTTTTTATTTGTAATTTACCATTTTTATTTATATTCTATAATTTCCGATTTGTACTCTATTAGTCAATCATTCAAATGAAAAATTATACAATACAAATTTTAATTCATATCTTTATTTTTATAAGCAGGTCACGGGTAAAGTTCAATGTCACGATATCAGTGGCCATGATAGATAAGTCATGCTGTATAAATTTTGAATTTAGCGGGTGGTAGTATGACATGTAAATTTTGTATAAACTGCCACCCGGTAAATTCAAATTTTACAACCTGACAGATAAGCAAAATATCAGTGTTTAATAGTATAAGATGTTAGTCCTGCATCTATCTCATCTTACAAAGACAGACGGACCCTTAAGAGGGCTGGATTGTTGCTGTGGCCATTTTTAGACTATATTGATCTCCTGTAGAAGAAGAGCTCCATATATAGATAAATTTTAAAACTAAAATGTATGAAATTCTTCATGGTTAATTTGTGAACCCCAAGCCTCCTTAACAAATGGTTTGAAGATTCTGCTATGTATTTATCACAGAAATGTTTTAATAATATATTTCAATTAGTCAAATTACCAATAAAAACTCATTGAAATGTTTTGAATATCTTGTTTATTTATTTTTAATCAAAGCTAAATTTTATATCAACACAAAACTAAGTGGAAAAGTAAGATTTTATTGTGACGTCAGGCACACAGTGCCTACAAATATTGTCATAGACAATTTAAAAAAGAAAATCAATAAATTTAAAAAAATTGGCTGTCATGAAAAAAAAAAATAATCCAATATGTCATAAACTAAAAAAAAAATAAAAATTTTGCCTTAGACAACTTTAGGCCTTCCAAAAAAAAAGGAATAATAAAATTTAATATATAGAATAAAAAGAATTTCATGAAAAATTTCAACGTAAATGTACGTATTAAAGTTTACACAAAGAATAATTTTGTTAATGACAATATGTACAGTTTTTCATAAAAATATAAAAAAAAGAAAAAAATAAATGGATATAAAAAACGTCTGTCATGAAAAAATATTCAAATACATCATTATCACAGACAATGCAATGAAAGACATGGTAGTTGAAGTCTCTGAGAATATCACATCTTCTGGTATCAAGAGACCAGGAACAGTTCTTTGTAGTGTTTTATTTCATGCATGCCGCAACACAGAGGGTTATGCCGCAAATATCTTTGCCAAAGCTTAATTAAGCACACAAAACCGGAAATTATGAAAACCTGGGGTCTTCCGGTGCCGACTGATTCCAGCAGCTGTAAGGTGACAATCCACCAAACAGGTCGTCCATGTTGACAGTGGGTAAAGATTTTGTCAGCTGGAAAACAGAAAATATAATCACGTTGTTTTTTATTCAATAAGTAGTATATACAAGTAAAAGCATAAACACAAATTGGACTTCCAAGGCTTGATCGATGTAAACCTTAAACTTATATGTGTAATTTCAAATATTTGTACATCAAATAAAAAACTATACTTTTTCGTCATCTTCGCTAGTTAACGGTTTCTGATACGCTACTCTCCTGATTATGAGGAGAGTAGCATATCAGAAACCCTTGGCTAGCGAAGATGCATAAACGTTACAAATAACTATTATGTAATATAAATTAGACTAACAGGTTGGCACGTTTGTCTTTTCTCGTTTACGCTGGTGCCAGTCTGAGGAGCTTGGTTGTGATTCTTGCTTTTGAGTTCAGCTTGTCTAGCTATCTGCTCAGCCAGAATCTAAAAAAAAATCACAAGCACAGATATTTATTTCTAGCAATTAGTAAGATTTTATCACTAATTATGCCAAAATCATACACTTTAAACTTAACAATTATAGTTACCTGATCAAATGTCTGGTTGTGACTTGGTACATCAGTATGCTCCTGATACATTGCATCATGATTTTGGTGACGCTTTGTGGCATGCGTCTGTTGACGCTCGTCTTTGTTGTAGCGTCTGTACAATGCGTCACGTCTTTGCTCCTGATTTACAGAGTGATGACTTTCTGTCGAGTATTGTTCAGCAATCACTGACTGTAAGACACAACACGTATTTATAGATACACAATATACACACATAACTGCATTGTTTTTTATATTCTTTATCAATCAAATTTACAATGCACATTATCAAACTATTTTTTTTTCCATCTACAGTTTTTAGAGCAACAGATTCATAACATTTGTTTATTTTTATATTTCCATGTCGGAAGAAATATTTTTTGAAACAAGAGGCCCATGGGCCACATCGCTCACCTGAGTAATTTGAGTGATGCAGTTCTTTACCAGACTCCCCCTCAGGCCTCTTGCTATAGTCCTATCATGCCCCACTACCACCTTCCCTTTTATGATTTTAAAACTTTAGAATCTAAACTACCCGAGGATGCTTCCACATAAGTTTCAGCTTTCCTGACCCAGTGGTTCTTGAGAAGAAGATTTTTAAAGATTTGTTCTATATATTTCTATGTAAAACTAGGAATTCCCTATTGTGGCCCCACCCTACCCCCAGGGGTCATGATTTCAACAATTTAATATCTACGCTACCCAAGGATACCATATAAGTTTCAGCTTTCCTGGCCCAGTAGTTCTTGAGAGGAAGAATTTTAAAGATTTGTTCTATATATTTCTATGTAAAAATTGGATTCCCTTTTGTGGCCTTGTCCAAACCCGGGGGTCATGATTTTAACAATTTAATATCTACACTACCCAAAGATGCTTCTACATAAGTTTCAGCTTTTCAGGCCCAATGGTTCTTGAGAAGAAGATTTTTAAAGATTTGTTCTATATATTTCTATGTAAAACTTGGATTCCGTATTGTGGCCCCGCCCTACCCCCGGGGGTCATGATTGTAACAATTTAATATCTACACTACCCAAGGATGCTTCCACATAAGTTTCAGCTTTCCTGGCCCAGTGGTTCTTGAGAAGAAGATTTTTAAAGATTTGTTCTATGTATATTTCTATGTAAAACTTGGATTCCCTATTAACAATTATTTAATATCTACACTACCCAAGGATGCTTCCACAAAAGTTTTAGCTTTCCTGGTCCAGTAGTTCTTGAGAAGAAGATTTTTAAAGATTTGTTCTATATATATTTCTATGTAAAACTTGGATTTCCTATTGTGGCCCCGCCCTACCCCTGGGGGTCATGATTTTAACAATTTAATATCAATTTTCTGTAATCACCAAAATATTTTGGCACGCATAGTTACAGATTTTGATTTTGAAATCATAATTTAATACAGGTGTGTGAGTGATTGTAAAATCTAAAAATAGTTTTTGAATTGTAACCTTGCTTGCCATAGAAACGGGATACAAACTTTCTCATTTTTGTAAATCATGAAAATCTGTACTTTTCATGAAAAACCATGTCTAGAAATGAACAGAGATATCTAAATTTGTGTTTATTGTTGTTATCCAATACTAGAGATTCAAACAACGATGTATACAATTCAATTTAAATTTAACACTCGTAAGTGGTCATGTTATGCATTGCAAAATGTCAAAAATATAGTATATTTTGCTCAGTTTTTACAGACTTAAAACAAAAAAATGCAGCCATCTACAAATTAAGCAATAATAAAACATGAAAGGTTGATATTTGGTTATATTTAAACAATTAAAAAATTGGTGGGCAAATGATATGTGTAAAAGAAATTCAAAGGTGAATATTCATTTTTTCTGCATTTTGAAGCATTTTCTGCTTCAAATTACTTCCCTTGGATTACTCTCTAGCGTTTGGAGGTACAATATGTAGGCACTTGTAGTGGTAAATAAATGGTTTGGTGAGAAAACTTATCAAAGCGGGTCCAGGGTGAGGATTGTCAGTGTGGAAGAAGCAAAAAAGGCCAAGATATAATGCATAAGAAGACAAGAGGTAATTATAAATATTACAAATTTTAAGTATGTATACTTTTTTCTCCATTTTATTGGCTTGCATGCATGTAACCCGAGATTCCTTTGCTATGAAAATTGTGACACCTGAAGGGACCTCTGCCCTGCCTCTCCCCGGTACATTTCACAATAAAAAAATTACATAAAAATACATGTTGATGGCAGACCATAAAGAAATCAGATAAGACACAATCTCCTTATATATTATAACCAGGTCCAGTACAATCGATTTAGCTTGATACATGTAGCTAGCTAGGCCTATGTTTCAAAGCAGCTTTTCACATTCTTTTCTTTTTATTAAAAAAAGACAAAAAAATCGCAAGTAAATGACTACACATGTATTGATATTTATACTAGGGAGGTTTTTAAAAACAATTCAAGCAGAAATGATTTGATATTTTTTTTTGGAGGGGGATGTCTCCTTCCGCAGGTTTGAACAAATTGTCCAAATGGGATAATTATAATAGCTGAGTGTGAAATATATCCTAAAAGAAATGCAAATTTTCAGTGCAAAAAGAGCAGGGGAATTATATTTTGAATTTTTTATTTTTTCCTTGCAATTCTACAATGCGTCAAGGGGGAATCCATTATCTAAACAGGAAAAATACAGAAAAATTGCCTGCGATTGTCCAAAAGTCAATGCTTTCCATATAAATTTATGGAACTAAAAAAAAATTATAGCCAAATATTTTGCACTACTAATTTCTTTTCCATGCATTTATAGCATTATCATCATGATTATTGATCACTTTGCATGAGATGATATACTTTTTCCAAAATACAATGTATATCAGTCTTTGTTTTAGATAATATTAATTCAGAACAATCAACATGTATATCTATTCTTCTAAGTCACTTGCGCGGTGCAGTGGTTAGAGCTTCTGCTCTAGAATTGCAAAGTAAGGAGTTTATCCTTACATCGCCGGTTCGAATCCCACTGTGGGATGTGGAGACCAGTCCGTCGAATGAGACTGTATAAACTGAGGTCCCATGTGGCAGTAGGCACTGGAACAAAAAAATCCCTCACTGTTCAATGGCCGTGAGTGATGAGTATAGGACAAAATTTGTAGCTCTCCACCAGCAAGTGGTTGTGTCTCCATATTTGTTATTGTATTAAAAATTCTTAAGACTGAGGGACATTATACAATCAATTTATTCTTCTTAACATTAAGTTAAAGTTTCCCTTTTCAGAAAAGAAAAAAAAATCCCAGGTGTATAAAAATATTTGAAGATAAATAATCCTGGTATAATCATGATTAAATATTTGTGTTTAACAGTAAATCCTTATACATTACAGCCATATTATATATTACACCTACTCCTATATATAAAACTATTTAAGGTAAATAGTTCTGTCAATATATAGTGCTTTACCTGTACATATTTTTGTAATGATAGTATGACTTTCCCTTTTGATAATGTTGACAGAAAGACGATTAATAAATAGATTGATGTTTATTATAAAATTAATTTTTATCTTGAATTTAGTGATTTTTAACAAAATTAGATTATACTCATTTTTTTTTTCAAAGGGTTTACCAAAGAGGATGAAAAGGAACAAGAACATATACACATGTAAATCATGGCTATAACAGAATTCAAATGAAACCTTGAAGTTAATTTTGGAAAAGACCATTTCAGGAATTGGGACAGCTGATAGATGCATTTCTCTTCAAGGTAACCAATTTCAAAAATCAAATCTAAATAGTTGGAAAAACACAGTACTACATGTAGTACATGTGTATGGTCTACTTATCAATCTTTTATTGATCAAAATGATTTTTTAAATCATTATAATATATGCATGTATCAAAGAAAACTTGTTTGACTTGAACAACTGTCATAATGATCATTAGAAAAACACCTTTCTTGATTTAGGGTTTGCTTAAATTACATTTATGTGTATATCCCCCCTTCGAAGAAGGGAGGGCATATCGCTTTGCTGTCGGTCCATTTAGTTTCCGTTCATTTTCTTCACAATTAACCGTTGCACATACTGAAATAAAATTTTGCATACAGGTATATCAGATGAATATCTAGGCCAAGTTCAGTTTTGGGAACGATCAAAACCTTTTTGAATGAGCTATGCGCCTTCGACTTAAAAAAATTCCAATTATTTGTAGTTTCCATTCATTTTCTTAGCAGAGGTTGCACATAATGAAATGAAATTTAGTACACAGATTTATCAGATAATTATGGTTTGGGTATGATCGCACTATTTTTCACAGAGTTATACCCCTTGAACTTATAAAAATTCCAATTATTTGCAGTTTCAATTCATTTTCTTTGCAGAGGTTGCAAATACTGAAATGAATTAAATTTAGCATACAGATTTATCAGATGAATACTTGCAGTAGGTCAAGTTCTATTTTGGATACGATCGCACAATTTTAGACAGAGTTATGCCCTTTTGGACTTAGAAAAGGTCCAATGGGGGGGGGGGGGGGGCATAAGTGTTTTACAAACATCTCTTGTTAATTCAGTTTGATATTTGTATTCATTTTAAGATATTGAAAATTGTATTTACTTCTGCAGGTAGAAAAAAATCATCTTAAATATATGAGTGGAGATGCAACATCAAGAAGTTTATAATGAAATCATGCAGTGACGTGCAAAGCTGAATATCACAAAATTTCCAAACAACGGTGAAGCCTGAAGTTGGAGATATGGCATCAAATTTTTTCTGCAGAAAGTACCAAGGTGTCCGTTACTAATAATTTAGTTTCCCAAATGAGGGGCACTGTAGCTGGCTTGTCAGAGTGATTTTCCTGAAGATGAAATTGGAAATGAGAATATTCATGTGTGTCTTCATATTGTAAATTTTCAAGATTCAACCATATTTCTAATAACTCAGTGAGGTCATTATTTAAGGAAGCTCTTATCAGCACACTAAAGAGCTCTACTTGAAGGAGTAGTTTTATGCAGTAAGAGTGATCTGCCCTTAGAAGTCAGATAGGAAAAAAATTGGTTGCTTAATTGCCATTTATTTCACAATTTGTAATAGATTAAAATATTTTTACTAGCATTATCTTAGGCAAAGAATAAGTAATTGAATTAATATTCACATTAATTTTCCCAATGGTCAACAACAGTGTTTTCTGTTCATGAATAATTCATAACTTTTTTCTAGTAGAAATAATGCAGGTACTTGTTGAAAATGAACTAATAGTCTCAATGTGCATACCTTTATATGATAATTTTTTCCTTAATTGAAAGTCTGCAGATCACTTCTTGATACACGTATTGTTTAGAGCTTCTTTAAATTTCACATGATATGGTTTGCTGATTAAAATACATTGTAGTTGATAATTTTGATAAAGGTTCAAGAAAAAAAAATTCATAAGCCAACAATACTTGTCTTCATTGTAATACTTTGTAGCCTTTTGTGCTATCATATGTAGCAAGTAACTATTTAATTTTTTTTGTGTTTTGGATTGCAGTGTTTGTTTCATGTTCATATATTATTAAAACATATAATTAAGAAAATATGATGCAGCCTTTTTAAATGCATAATCAGTAATAGAGGACTGTTATTTTTGTATTTTGCTTTAACTTGGGAGGGGGGGGGTTCTATATTTATGATCATAATCTCGCCTATTGATATGAATATATAATTCTTTTATGATTCAGCTGACAATTTCTCATTGATTTTACAAATTTTAAGCTTAAATACGTTGAATTTTATTTTAAAAAGAAAAAATATATCTTGTATATATGAAATGTTCATCAAAGCTGTTTTTTTGGCGAAATGCCAATTTTATGATTTTTCATTTTGTTATAGTCAACATTTGTTGTTATTTGCCCATTAATGTTTTTGAATATTTTCATTATTTGAGACAAGAACCTTCAGATGAAATAAGTGATACATTGTGAAAGTTCTGCAAAATTTTTATTTTTCTTCCCAAAATGTTGTTATTTTTCAGTTTTGACTAAATTTCGAAAAGTTGATATTTTGCCATTGTTTGACAAAGTATTACTAAATTTTTAAATAATTATTAAACATATTAAAGATATCCATTTAAAGTGTTGATGTTGTAGTTTTATGAAAAAAATTAGCAACATAGTTCTAATCCTTAATATGGGTTTAGCACAGATGGTATAAAAAGTGTGATTTTAGCAAGATTGCCATGAACAAATTATCCCTATATGTCAGAAATTATGTATCCCAGGTTACCATGGTAACAGAGGATGTCCAGAAAAAAATTATGTCATATATATAAGTTTTACCCTAGGAAGATGCTATATGCCAAGTTTGAAGAAAATCTGAGACTATGTGTGCCAGACCCTTTCAGAATTACTTTGGTGATTACAGAGAATTGTTCTTAATATTTACACTACCCAAGGATGCTTCCACATCAGTTTCAGCTTTCCTGGCCCAGTGGTTCTTAAGAAGAAGATTTTTTAGTGACCCCACTCTATTTTTGTCTTTTCTTGATTATCTCCCCTTGTGAGTGGACTAGGCCCTTCATTTTAACAATTTAAACTTCCCTTGACCCAAGGATGCTGTGTATCAAGTTTGGTTAAAATTGGCCCATTGGTTCTTGAGAAGAAATCGAAAATGTGAAAAGTTTACAGACGGACGGACAGACAGACAGACGGACGGAAGACGGACAAAATTTGATCAGAAAAGCTCACTTGAGCCTTCGGCTCAGGTGAGCTAAAAAGAAGCATTTAGCTAATTCTTGAAAATTAAGACTAAAATCCCTCTTACCCAATTACATGCCCGTTTCTCCGGATTCTCAGCCAATATAGAACCAGACCCTGGTCTTTTGTTATTTGTTGGTTTAACATCAGGGCCTGTGATCATGACTGACTTTGAAATGGGCGCAGTGAATATGGCAGGTCTAGACGTAACATTAATTACAGATTCCATTGATGCAGGTCCTTGTAAGGACTTTGATGACTTGGTAGTTGGGTCCCAGCCTTTTGGAGCAAAGCTTGGGACATATCTTTGCGATTCAACATTTGTTGCCAGATGCTTATTCTACATAAAAAAATAAATAATAAATTATTTACTTATTTATTCAATTTCATGATATTCTTACTAATCATCTAAAAAAATATCTTAATATTTCTTCTCCTTTAACATGTTTAACAACAAAAGATTTTTATGGTAAACCATTCATGATAGAATAACTTTCATGAGTTGAAAAAAAAACACACGCAAGGCATTTAATATAAACAAATGAAATTTAAATCTTAATCTTAATAAATTTTTGAACATTTAATCTTACATGTCATTGTATACTTCAAGCCATCAATTAAAAGTACTCACCATCTGAGTGTGTGAGGCCGCCTGGTGTCTCTCACTCCTCTGATTTGTCACATTTGCCCGGTGTCTTTCACTCATTTGATTGGTCACATTTGCCTGGTGTCTCTCACTCATCTGATTGGTCACATATGCCTGGTGTCTTTCAATCATTTGATTGGTCACATTTGCCTGGTGTCTCTCACTCATTTGATTGGTCACATTTGCCTGGTGTCTTTCACTCATTTGATTGGTCACATTTGCCTGGTGTCTTTCACTCATTTGATTGGTCACATTTGCCTGGTGTCTTTCACTCATTTGATTGGTCACATTTGCCTGGTGTCTCTCACTCATTTGATTGGTCACATTTGCCTGGTGTCTTTCACTCATTTGATTAGTCACATTTGCCTGGTGTCTTTCTCTCATTTGATTGGTCACATTTGCCTGGTGTCTCTCACTCATTTGATTGGTCACATTTGCCTGGTGTCTTTCACTCATTTGATTAGTCACATTTACCTGGTGTCTTTCTCTCATCTGATTGGTCACATTCAATGCGGACTTTTTAGCCTCTGATACAGTGTCAATCTTTGAGGACTGTTTGTCAGCTGACACAGCCGTCCTGAACTCTCTAGCTTGTGAGTTAGTTGTCTTGGATTCTTCGTCAAAAAAGTCGTTTGTTGGTGCGTCCCATGCTGGTAAGACCCTCCTTGCCGACTCTCGCTCTGGTTGAGAATCCGCCGGTTTTTCCTCCTGAGCTGGTGACCTAGTTCTGGGTGATGAGGGAGGACTGTCCAGATAACTGGTTAACCCCAGGTCCTCCAGTGTGGGAGTGGGGTGATACATTAGTGTTAGGTAATCTGGAGGGGCGTACCTGTTGATCGGCTTCACCTGAGGCTGAAATTAATTACAGTATAATAAAATCGTCAAACTCTTTGATAACAAAAGAGAAAATTCCATATGAATAAGAGATTTCCATAAATTAATAAATTTTCATGACTTTTGTAAATTAATTTACCTCTCTACGCACCACTCTCTGCTGAGGCAGCTGTGCATGTTGAGGTTTGTGAGAAGCAGCTGTGCTCATAGTATTTGGATGAGTAGGATGCACTCTCTGCTGAGATTGCTGTGCATGTTGAGGTTTGTGAGAAGCAACTGTGCTCATAGACTCAGTCCTTGTATGTGGATGAGTAGGATGCACTCTATGTTGCTGGGGAATGATGTTCTCATTCACATAATTAGGTCTTGTCTGAGTTTGGTACCCATGTGGGCGAGTAGGTTGCGCATGTTGCGGCTGATATGTGTTGCTGCTAGGTACCACGCCTGTCCTATAATGAGTTTGTTGCTCATGAGGACGATGGACCGGAGCATATTGCGGTCGGTAGGTGGCAGCAGTATTCACAGATGCAGATCTATCATTGTAGCTGTTTTCATGAGGATAATTTTGTCTGAATTGCTGTGGTGCCTGCCTTTCTCTCTGCTGAGACTGATGCTAAAATAAATACAACAGTATTACAGTAAATTTGTTAACAACAAAAATATTTCATATAACATGCACGATTTTATTTGAGGTATAAGAATGAAGAACCCACAAAAATGTTTCTAACTGACCCACTGTTGTCCCACTTTGTCGGATCTTTGAGTGGGCGTTGTGGTCAGGTTAGCTGTGTGGCTCGCCTGCTGAACAGGACGCTTCTTAGGCGGCCCAGCCTGTAAAGGGATAAAAGAGTTTTTATTAATGATGTTTATTTGCCGTAATCTTTGGGAAAATAAATGAAAATTCCATAAAGTCTCTTCTCTGTTTGCTATTTTTAAAAGATAGCAATATATGCTACAATATATATATGCTACTTTAATTACATGTTTAATTTATACATAATTTATGCAATCTAATCAACGTCTCTCCATTCGTATAATATTTACGCTGGCAAAATAAACTTACTTTTCAGATTTACAATACATGTAATACCGGGAGGTATGTACATATATAAAAGAAAACTGAGACCTCCTGAGTCTGCCCGGAAGTAGAGGACGGGGTCAAAATGTCCAGTCCCAACCTCTTGTAAAAACTCGAGGCATCTTCCGGGGCAGGGCAGGAAACATCCACTCTCTTCTGAAAAAATAGATTTAAAAGATCAAGAATTGTGCATTAGTGTTTAAATGTAAGTATGTGTATTTATATTATCAAGATATTTGTATACATGTATGTGCATACCCGGTTTTTAATTACTTTATTAAACATGTTCACACATCTTTAATATTGTAATGCAATACAGAAAAAAGTTATACATCCTTACTCTTCGTGCAAATATTTGATTTTTTTTTCATATTTAATTTCAAACTTAGGAGACCTTTTTTTCCTTTTGAAATTTAACAATAAACTACAACACAAGCGAGGATTTAGATTGGGGGGGGGGGGGGGTGGGGTGGATATGGACCCCTTCCTCGAAATTTGTGGAATTATTAAATATACATAATGAATAATTACAAATCGACCCTGGAATCCCCCTTCCCTAGAAAACGTAGACCACTGTTAAGAAATTGGAAAAAGTCATACACGTAAAAGTGTTCAGACCCCCCCCCCTTTCCCAACTCACACACATCACTTTCATTAATCAGATTTTTACGCTTGGTAAAGTAGTTAATGGTTTTTCAGTGATTTGTAAGTAACTTAAAATTATTTATAGATTTTTTATTTTAACCTAGCCCCCAGCCCCTTTCCGGAAAAAAAATTTGATCAATCTGCCTTTGCAACACAACGTCACTCAGGCAACGGTTACCATGACGTCGTCATTGACAAAACCAAACATTGCAACTTAGTGTATGCAAAATACCTCTCCAAAAGAAAATCTCTAGCTATAACACAGTATAGCTTAGCTGTTGACTAAATTCAAATAATAGGATAAATCTCTATTGTCAAAATATTTGCAAATTTGCGAGATTTTTAACCCTGGAATTTGAATATCAGTTTATTTCGCGGAATTTCTTGATGTAAACATAACATGTCGATTAGATAAAAACAATGGAATGAACCAAAAAAATTACAAATTTCATTTAAACTTTGGCTATCTTCCCTTATTAAAGTTATAAAGTTATTTTCCATTGATTTTTAAGGAGGCAAATGGGAGAGGAGAGTGTTTAAAAGCCTAGGGAAATACGTTGGATCTCTAGCTTTTACAGTAAATCGCTTGTTTAGCTATTCTTACAAAGTAACCCACAAAAATAACATGACAAATATTGGCATTACCCTCTTAAGATCGCTTTTATTCATCTTTAAGACTTGACTTGCTCTTTTGACAGTAGAAATTTCGTAAAATATTCGCTTGACTGAAAACACGTCTTGTCTCTTTGACTTGTGATTCAGAACTGAGCAGTAACTACAACAGACAACGTCAGGCCAAGCAACTGCAACGTCATAAACGATGAAGGGCCAATGAAACAAGGTGGTCTATCAGAACCCTATCCCCATCCCCCAAACCCCCCCCCCCCCCAACCCTTTACCACCAAAGAGAGTTACGACAAACCACAGACCGATATGCTTATTGATCAAGTTCTGCATTTTATATTCTTCGATTCAAATAAACTTTCACCATTCTTGGATCACTGTAACTTACCTCCTCTTAGACCTCTACCTTACAGGTCAATAGTTAATAAAATAAATTCATACAACACCCATTTTCAAACGTTTTCTAAATATTATCATTGTTTACATTGTGGACAAAAATGTCGACTGCTCATTAAAAGGGGGGTCACTCTAAATAAAATAATAAAAATACGTAAGAGTTATCTTTCTTACTACGTGCATGTATGCGAACTACATGTAGCTGCAATAATGTAGCACATCCTCCCCCCTCCCCCATCTCCAAAATAAAAAAAAATAGATTGAAAAAAATGGAGAAAGCTACATCATGTGGCTTGATTTATTTGAGTGGAACAGAATAACAGAACACAGTCACATATCATTGTATCAAAGGTAAATGGGGGCATTTTGGTAACAAACTTTAATTCTTTGAATCTTTCAAAAAAGTTCTTTTATGTTATGTTCTACTAAAAAGGGTCTTTATTTAGAATAATAAATTTATTCTATTTTATAATAAACTTCTACAAGTTTTGGTTCGAATCCCACAGTGGGACGCGTAGACTGTCTTTCGGATGAAACCGTATAAACTGAGGTCACAGTAGGCCCCTGGATTCGTATGCATTTCTAAGAATGTTCTTACAATGTAAGTATATGCTTAAAGACTTCTTATGCATACGAACCTGGTGCTCTTTTCTACCATTTTTTTCTACGACTGGAAAGTAATTTTTTGTCATTATTATTCTATGGGGGTCATTATTCTTCTTTACACCCCCTTAAGTGGATCCAATTTTATAGCCTTGAATTTTACATTAATATGAAGTAAAACATTTTTAACGAATGATCGAGTAAAAAAGTAAAGTCGGTAGTGGGTATGATAGAACGATAGTCGAGTACTCGAATATTCGTTGACAGTCCTAAATAAAAGTAGCTGCAGAACTGTAGCTCTCCGAAAAAAATATTTCACAGATCTATCAATATATTTTTCGGAGAGCTACAGTTCTGTGGCTAAATTAAAAAGTACGCCTCTAAGTCTATCCCCTGTGTTTTGTCTACAGCTTCCATAAAAAGTGAACTCAGAAATTGTCATTTCTTCTCACTGGAAATTCACTGATTTTTTTTATTTAAAAATATTCCGATTCCGACCTCGTTTGCATCTACGCTAACATGATTTCCATTTCATCAAATGGATGAAACTTCACACTTGGACAAAAATAAAATGTTTTTACATATGAAAATGTGTTGATCTATAATCTTTAGTTAGTCCTCCTCGATACCTGATCCCACCCCTGGGTTAATGAAATAATTAACGTTTCCATGCCGGTTACATGATTTCAAAGCACTTAGGAATAAAACTGTTCACTATTTGTGATAATGCCAAATCGTACGTGACATTATGGAAGGTGTGTTCGATAGTCTGTTGACCCATATCAGGTCATACGGGGCATTCACCTATATGTAATATACCAACAAAACACTTGACACGTTCTTAATCTTGTTTTCATCGAAATACATCGACATGATCTATCACTAACATTTAACATGAAAACAAGTGATAGGAATGACTTGTTACAGTACTCCCTCTTACGGAAGCCCGTTGAAAATATTTTCCCAAAAATGAATTTTGATTTGCTAAAAAATAACTTGAAAATTGGCTAGATTCGGCAGTTCGTACAAAATGGTACATTTTTAAACACGTTTTGCTAAAAATTTTCTATCTCTGGGTCTTGTCTCCATAATTTTAAAACGTTATTTATGTGCATTTTAATTCAAAGAAACAAACATACATTTGTAAAAAAAAAAAAAAAAAAAAAAAAAAGAGAGAGAGAGAAGACCCAGAGACCATAAAAAATTAACTTTTTCCAAAAAAAATCCATCTATGTAAATGTGGTGCCACTTGCTCCATTTAAAATCCACCAGATATGTGTAGCTGTGATAGCTCAGTTCTCAGTGCACAAGTGAGATGTTTTGGTTCGAGTCTCGCATGGGGCGTTATTATGTTCCCCAAACGAAGTTTGGGAACATATTGTTTTTACTTTTTCTGAATTTTTTCTTTGTTCTCCGGTAATTTTTTGTCCGCGAGTGTTCTCGTAAACTACTCATCCGATCTAGGTGAAACCTTTTTAGGGTCACTAGGTATGTTATGTAGATGTGCGGAACGAAGGTCATTTTGCGCGCACGTGCGTGCAGGTGCGCGCACGTGTAACACGTGAAATGATCAATATAATAGATTTAGCCGTAACTTTTTAAATATTGGATGAAATGCTTTGAAACTCATAATATAAGGATATAATAGTAGTATAGACATGATGACATGGTCAAAATAGCAAGATCTCACGCGCATGCAGGTGCCCTTCGCTGCGATTGGCTGAAACTTAAAGTCTAAATATCTATTTTGTTTTCTGACAAAATCCTTTGAAATTTTGAACATAGTCTTACGTTATGAAGATCTACAGCATGATATATAAGAATAATCATGAACGCACGCACATGCACGTGTGCTGCAATCTGATTGGCTAAAACTTTAAATGCCTACAACTTTCTTGGTTCTCAATAATACAGGGTGAAATTTCAAATATGAATAGATATAATGATTGCCTACATTATACTACTATCAAAAGTAAATACATGGACGTGCATGCACATGCGACCGCACACAATGTATTAAAAGACAGCATACTTGAGTGTTTGATGTTCATGCAGAATTAAGAACTTCTAAATGTCAAGACATGTAACATACTGAAGCATGCAGATCTTTTTACCCTTGACCTTGAAACTTAGGTCAAGGTCACTGGTAACCTGAATAAAATGTTGATATTAACTATTTACCAAAATCACCTTGACCTATGAACTTGAAATCGACCTTAACCTTTGTCCTTGACCCAAGGGTAAAAAGAAACATGAAGTACATGTACATGTATCTAGAAACACCTTTCAGAGTTTATTTCGGTTGACAGGTTAGAAGTTAAAGAGGTGGTGGTTTTTAATGACCTTGACCTTTCATCCAAATGTCACAATCAATCTTAAGTTCTTGGAATAAGATACAAGATTCAACTCCAACGTTAAATAGGTTAAGAATAAAAATACCCCCCCCCCCCCCCACACACACACAAACAAATCAAATTAATGGCAACGTAGAGAATCACTGTTAAACTCAAATAACACCTCGGACCCACATAAAATTTCAGGAAAACTGCAGAAAAGAGCTCGAGGAAAGTGTATTAAAATATTTCATTTGAGTTTCCAAAGTATATAGAAATTATTAATTTATACAGAAAAAATTACAAATCCTGTCGTGTTTAAAATTAAAGTGCAGATGACCAAAGTTGGCATATAAGCCTTTTATAGCCTATTTATTCAGATGTCGTTAATAGCATTCGATTCTACTGATTTGAAATAATATTTTAATACCAAGCATCCTTTGTTTAATTTACCTTTGAAATTTATTTGAATTTTTTTTAGAATTACGCAATCCCCAGAAATAGCGATTTTAGGTATATTAAAAAATCAATATACATGTACGCTCCTTCGTAAAATAATCAGATATTTGCATTCATGAAAAAAATATTAATAAGAAGGTGTTAAACAATATAGGTCACATTAGCTGACACGAATGTCTTTTTAAACATCTCTTGTAAAACCCAGAGAGTAGCCCCCTATGCATTGGAAAAAATGAATAGTTCCGGTCAAAAAACCTTTATATATTTATTTACAAAGTATATAAAATTTACCAGGCACAGGTATCAGAGTTGTCAAAATGGCCTGAGAGAAAATATTAAAAAAATTCTGAACAGAAAGGAAAATCCCTTTTCCATGTATGGAACTACTATTGAATAAGTTCATTTTGATTGGTTATGTATTGGTGTGATACCCTTAGTCGACTTTAACCCTGCCTTGTCGTCGGAATAAAACCAACTTTGAGCCCGAGGTTTAAATAAGTAGAGAAATAAAATGTGAATCGATATATTAAAAATTGGTTATGTATTGGTGTGATACCCTTAGTCGACTTTAACCCTGCCTTGTCGTCGGAATAAAACCAACTTTGAGCCCGAGGTTTAAATAAGTAGAGAAATAAAATGTGAATCGATATATTAAAAATATGACATATGCTTGAGAAATGGTAAATTTATGTATGTATTCTTTTCTTTGATTCGCGGGAGAGAAAGATATGTTAATCGCTTAATCAACATGCCATAATCATCTTGCATATGCATGTACATGTACGTGTGCGCGCATGCAAAACGTTAAACAATATATCGTTGATAGTTGATATCATTGTAACTTTTATATTCTTAAATGAAATCTTGGGATACTTAGCATATTTATAAAAGGTCTTAGAGGAATAAGGCACGATAAGGGACATGGGGAGCGTTTGGGGAACATCTGTAACGGTCCCCGTTACAATTAGCACTAGTTTTTTTATGCAAACAATCAATTCTTTTATCAGTTTCATATTATTTTCTGATTTTATTTTTTAATTTTGAATAAGATGAATTTTGGTTAGTTGCTCCGAGAACGAAAAAAATCCCATTATTCTTAAATTTTGATGTACATGTACACTTCTCATCTAGTATGCCTTTTATCTTATAAGTGTTTATTTTTTTGTGGAGCATTAATATGTTATTGTAACTCCTAACAAAAACGGTCATAAATGTTACAATCTGACAAGGTATTTCAAACTAAGTAAAAAAAATCATATAACTGTGTTTATAAACTATGACCAGCTATGGTCAGCCAAGTTGATCAATTCATGGACATTTAAACCATATATGTTTCGTACAAATGATTCCTGCAGATCACACGCCAAATACGCCCATCTTCTTCGGTAGATATAAGCAAGCTTGTACTCTATGTTTTCTGGAAGAAATTGTGCCGTAAAATTGATTAAAATTTGCATTAAAATGAGAAAATTTGGAAACTGACATATTTCCTGACCTTCCTTTAAGCTCTGTGAGTCCTTTAACTTAGAACCAATACTCATTTTGTGGCAGGAATGATAAGTAGTTTTGCAATTTATATATATTGTTGCACCATTCTAAAAGACATCTCAAACAAGTGGCCTTACCCTATCTTGTCCTTTGTAAAGTAAATGTTGAAACATCTGTAGGAGATGCTAATCTTCCGTTAAAAGAAATGATTTAAAATAAGACTAGGTATGATATACAGCGGCTTAAAAATTAAATATAAGAAGGAATTCTGCGTAAGCCGGTTATCTATTTCCATCATGAAGTATAGAGAATATGACAATTTCTCCTTTAAAATGCACACAATTTGAACACGGTTTAAAAGAAATACCATTCAAGCAGACGGACACGTTTCTGATGAGACATTGTGACACAGGCAACATAGATTACATGTATCTGATATATTTAAACTATGCATGCTTCAACCAAAGTTATTAATATTGACACACAGCTTTGCACTTAGTTTAGATAATTTAACGGTATGTCTTTTTTACCACATGGAACCCCAGGAATACCACAAGGAACCCCCAGGGACACCATATACAAACTTCAGTATATTTATTCTACATTTGGTTTATATGCAGTTGTAAATGACAAGAAATGTTTTTGAAGAGCAAATTAACATTTTCATTGTCCTAATCAGAGAAGTTTTCAAAGTTGAAAATTTTATAAAAAGTAGTATATTTACATAATTAAGCTCAACTATGCAATCAATGTACAGTTTTGAGGAACTCTAATAATATCTTATATGGTGAAAAAAAAATAATGTTGGTTTTGAGGACACTACCCTTTCTTTGTTAAACATCGTAATCGATGTGACATGAAGAAAAACACAGAAATTTTTTTACGCATGATTTATTTGTTTGAGCACTTTTTGAGAAGCACTATCCGGATATAACATATAGAAAACAATACATTCATTTCTCTGACATACATTCATAAATAAGCAATTGCACAAAAATATTTATACCGCCATTATATAGAATGTATTAACGAATTAACAGAAGAAAAGAAAAACTTCTATCAGATAGACATTACATAAAATTCTGAATCCTCAGCTCTTCTCCAAATCATTAATGTGCCAGGTATTACTTAATAAAAAGCAATGCCTCTCAAAATTCAACATTAAATGGATACTACAAAAAATTATAAAAATTTAGCATCATGAAAAACTTTTCTTCAATACATGTACCGGTAATTATGGTGAAAAACTTTGAAATGTAACAACCAGCATTTTCCAGTGCAATGAAAATCAACCACATTTTACCTATGTATAGCACATGATTATCTCATACACATACAGTGAAAATATAAATAATCTCATTGGAAAATGGAATGTAGATTATGATATTCCATTCTATGAAAGATTTCCATCCATGCACTCTGAATCAGTGTTTGTTTGGCAGCCACTGTATGTAATTTGGACTTTTCACTAATCTCAATATGAAATTGATTGTTTAATTAATATCAATGTCCTTCACTCAGCTGGTAATGGATTCATAATTTGATTGGTTATTCCTGTTTACTGTTATACCATTTGTTTCATGCTCGATTTTGTTTTGGTGCTTGTATAATTTGGCCTTATTTAAAGGGGGACCTGGAAAAGAAAATATAACGATCATTACAGGAATAAAATTATGATTTTTTGTTCACCTTCAAAAAACAAGACAATCTTTTGTTTATTTTTAGGAGAAAGTTAAAATAAAACTTGTACATACCTATATAACTTAACATGACTGGCAAGAAGATTAATCCATGAGTTGCCCCATACACAACCATAGCTAGATACATTCTGAAATAGAACACTTGGAAGAGTTGGGACTTGGAGAAAGCTAGTACGATTATTCCTCCAAGCTTGGTGAGTGTAATTCCACTCAGAACCTGAAAGGATAAAGAAAACAAGTGAAATGTCATGCTCTTGTCATTTTTCCATATACACAAATTTTGTATAAAAGTTAAAATTTTTTTTAGAACTCTAAGCAAAATAATTACAAATAATTATAGTCAGCTGCATTAAAGTATGAACATGACGGAAAACAAAAAATAATTTATTTCCCTAATGAATTTTGAAAATGATACTTTTCCAATTTCATGACTTACAGAGCTGCCCATGTGTGCTAGAGAATCCCGAGCCCGCTCCACTCTAGTGGGCTGTAAACTGACAGCAAATGCCCGGGTTATGTGGGCACAGAATTCCACAGATATACCAATAGCCTGAAAAAACAAAACAAAAAAAAATTATTTCAGAATTAGATACAAAATGTTTCCATATCTACTGGATTTGTTAAGTCTTTAACTTAGGGCTGTTTTTAAGACCCATGATAAACTTTTCATCCACATTTACCATGACTAAGTTGACTAGAGACACAGCATTAAGAGTAATGTCCCACAAGTACATGAATCCCAGGATGTTGACCACTATCATCCCTATGGTGATGAGGATCATGAGGGCGGAGAAGAAGTCGAAGCCCAGGAGGAGGAAGGTGACCACAAAGATGGCACCGATACAGATACACAGGTTCTCAATGGTGTCCTTAACAATGGAGAGATACTGCTCATAGAACACGTACCAAACACTGAAAATAGATGGAAAACATTATGAGTTCCAAAATGCTCACTTTAAAATCATATGTTTACAGTAAAACTTGGTAATAACCAATTCACTAGGACCACTGTATCCGTAATTCGCTATATCCATATAAGAAATACATTAAATTTTAAAGCTGGGGATGAAAGATACATGTATCTTAGCTATATCCGTGAATTCGCAATATCTGTGTTCATACTAAACAAGTTTTACTGTAATTTTTTTTTACCCCTCTACTACATTAGCACATAAATTTACTGTTTATGTGATTCGCTGCAGCTACAGAATCAATGCATATTACTTCCTATTTTTATAAAAGAAATTCCGACTTGTATATTTAACACCAGTCTTACCTGTATGGGAACACAGTGATTTTGTCGTTCTTAAGCATGGTCCTCAGCGTGTTGGTGATGTTATCTCCTATCTTTCTGGCCATCTTTAATCCACTAATATAATCCTCATTCTCCGTCATTATTGTGTGATAAGTCATGAAATACGTGGCTAAAATTCAATAATTTTTTTTTTAATTTCAATGAAAAAAATGAAGTATGCCAAATATATGTAAGACTATACAAATTTCTTAACTAAACAGTATACGAAACATTACCTCCAACATCGGTTTTGTTTTTAATAAGGTTAACTCCACTGCCATATGCTGCATGTCCACTGTTAAAAAAAAATCAGCCTTTAGTAAACATTACTGTTGCAAGAACAAATTCATTTATAGCATTATATGGATAAGTCTGAAAAAAGTTCTGCACTGTTCTAAACGAGAAAGTTTGCATGAGATGCTGCATATTCTTCTGACAATGTTAAGGGAATCTTACCCTTTAGCACACTTTGTTCCTGGGTTGTCTTTCAGGAACCAAGGCAGGTACTTCATAAAATCTACCTTATTTGGTCTTCCATGTATTGACTTTCCCATTGGACACCCAATACAAGTAGAACTGTTGTCTGGAAAAAAGAAACCAAAGAAATTTATGTTTGTACCTCTTTTCCTTCATGAAGCAAGTAGCTTGATAGAGGTTATGAATGAGAGGGGGTTATAGCTAGGGGATGGGGGGTATAGATTCTACTTACCCATGGAGGGACAGAACCCATGTGTTTTACTGTTTTCTCTGCAGCATGGGGGATCACCTCCGGGGGAGAGCCAACTCAAGTAGTCGTCTAACCAAGAAGAGGTCGGCTGTGCTATCTTTGTGCTGAAATTATTCATTTATGTTTTTGTATTTCATTCAATGTACTCTGTAAAAAATTCTACAACACACTTTTCACTTACAATTTTACAAAACCAAGCCCCATAAATGGATAACTATCTTCCAAAATACATGTTGAGGCACATGTCAAAGTTTTACAAAAAAGGTAGTCTTCTTTTACCATAACCATTACTTATCATAAAGCAATACTCAAGATTTAAAACATTTTAACAAGTGTCAAAAAATACATAAATATTACTGAATATTTCTTTTCTTCAGAGTTAAAACTTACTAGCTAGGTTGTCCAGAGGCAGTAAATAGTTGACCCACAAGAGAATCCTGTGGACAGCCATTCCCTCCACAGATTGCATTCTGGCCTGACAGCGATTTGTAATCTAGTCCTTCTTCAACCACAAAATATACAGGGGCACCTGTATGTAAGTAGGCACTCAGGTTCTTAAAGTAGTCCAGGACGTATGAATCCTGCAGTAACAGAAATAAATACTGTACATAAAAGTCTCATTGATTAGATAGATGAGAAAATGTACCACATTTAAAATATTATAAAAAATTTAGATCTTTACTCCAATATTAATAACATATAGAGAAGTATTTTCCCTAGATAGTTAGTAAAGGAACAAAATATAAATACAGGTTTTCATAGATCTTCCAACAAATCTTTTTTTTTGGAAAGGGGGAGGGGTAAATTTCTTAATTGATAGATAATTTGTGAAAGCTAGTCAATAAACGTAACTTTCATAAGATCTAACACATACGTCTGGCATTGAGAGCTTCTGGTCCAATCCAATACCGAGTTTGTGAATAACAGCTCCACTGAGGCAGAAATAAAACGTAAAGATGGTGATCTATAAGAGAAACAAGATTTCTAGACATAGAGGCAGCCTGGCAGTCAAAATATATCTGAATGTGAGTTTAAGCAATTTTTTTTTACAATCATAGAAAAATGACTATTTATATAAATTACTACTGCATTATTTTATAATCTGAAAAAAAAAAATGGCCCAGTATGAAATACTTGACTTACATGTATTACCAATTCCCTGACTCTTAAAGGGAACTGTTCTAAACTGTTTATATAAAATCATAAAACCTTTTTACTGAATTGCTGATGTGTATGTTGGATGGGGGTGGGTTGGGGGTAGGGGGGTGCTTACCACTATAGGTCTGACCCACTCCTTCAGTAGAAAGTGAGAGTAGTAATCTTTGACAATTTTATAAAGACATCCTCCCGAGTTTCCATCCAGGGATTTCTGGTTCGACACTTTGATGAAGCAGCACATGTCAAATCTGTTGTCCTGTTTAAATGTATTGCACAATATAAAATCAACCTACATGTAAGTAAAAGAACTTTGTTTTTATAAGACATTCATTTCAGTCATGTAAACGCTATACAAAACATAACTTAACCTTAAAAAAGATTTACCAGGTACTTAAATATGGAGAGAAAAATAATGAAGAATATTAAATTACAAGAATTTATTAAGAAAAGAGACTTGTGTCTCCTGAATACAGTATATTACAAAAACTTCAATACTTTCTATAACAAGCTTTTCTTTGTATTTGTTTACCTTTTGTCGTTTGGCATCAAGTGTCATGAGAGCAATAAACACAGTGATCTGTAGGAGGAAATCAAAGAGGACAGCCTGGGCCGCATAAAGGGAGAAAACTCGTACGGCAGGCATGTTAGTCAAGGCACCTAGGAATATAAAAGTTAATTTGAAAAATTAACACATTTTTGAAAAAATTTCCACCTTCCTAATCCTAGAGCACATGTACTGGAAATAGCAGAAATTATACTACAGTTAGACTTGTTTATGAAGAACTCACTTATAAGAAAACTTCAATTATCAGAAAATTTTAGACTATTCCTGTTGGAGACTCATTACTTTAATTCTTACATGGGTATGAATTGTCTAGATTATAAGAAATTAAAATTTGGAGTCCCATTTCCTTGATATTAAATGAGTTTTTATTTAAGTACCATCTGCTTCAATGTGCAAGTCAAACAAAACAAACAAACTTCACAAGGTCATCTTATAAGACTAACATTTTAAAACATTAAAAATGAGCCAAAACTGTAATTTGATCTCTTACACGATATTGCATAATACTAGTATATAACTTGAGAAAAAAATCATAAAACTGACATGAAACTCCAACAATTCGTTTCCTTCTCAAATTTTAAATGAACGCTTAAAACTATTTAAAGTGTATTAAACAGCTTCCTGTACATTACATAACGAAGCTTTACAAATGTTTAAGCAGGAATATACTGGGTGCAATACCTTACATGTCTCATTTTTAATTATTTTTTAAACAGAAAACCGTGGGTCTAAAAATATCAATTAGGACACGTAAAACTTGTAAAGTTTGGGGTTTATATCAGCCAGGGTTTTTTTTTTTTACAAAAGTATTATTTGCAACCTTCTAAACCTAGAATTAACTTCCCAAAATAAGCCCTGCATGATTAGATGAACTATCAGCATTTATTAGATTTCTATTTATAAAGTTTTAATCTATTGACAAATAAAGCTTTTACTAGTTGAAAATATATCCGTAAAAAATATTATTGCTTCAATTCATTTAATTTTACATATTTTTTCCAGTACTAAGTCACTCACCTAAAAAGAAGGCAATGGACTCGGAGAAACTAGATAACATCATGCTGGGGCCAACCTGGCCTAAAATTCTACCAATCTGTTCCTCAATACTTTCATTGGGTCTTCGCTTGTCCCTCTAAAAATTATCAAAATAAAATGTAAATTTTTGGGGGAAATATTCATCAGGAATGTGCACAATACTCATCTGAAGTTGAAACATTAGATTGATAGTAAATTACTTTACCTGAAAAGTCTGCACTAAAATAAATATGTTGTCCACTCCCACTGCCAGCACAAGGAAAGGCACCACCTCTATAATGATGAGGGTAGCCGCAACCCCACAGTAGCTGAACATCCCCAGGGAGGAGGACACAGAGAGGAGGACAATCACGACCCCCGCCAAACCCAGGGTGATCTTAGCATCCATCTGTCAATACACACAATCAAAGCTAAATGCATGAGAATCATGCAAGATTGATGCAAAAACAGTGGTTTAGTTTTTTCATTGTGAGAAAATAAATTGCTGTATTTATTTCATAAAAAGAAAATACCCGAAGCTATGTCCTTGATTAGAAAAATATTACAGTCATAATTTTAAGAAATTATAAATTAACAAACTGTAAAATATTACATCTATGTTTATGCAAAACATCTTTAACAACAATTACAGAACAGTCAAAATTTATATTAGTGGAAAGAATTTTTTGGCAAAGAGCCAAAGGGTTATATATGTGTGTGTATAATGTGTATAAAATTACCATCAGTTTAGGAATAGAAAAGTCCACACAGTCTCTGTATTGGCCCAGTGTAATAGCAATATAACCAAACATGATCAGATAGGAGGCCAGAATTGTCAGAACATCAGAGTTACTTTCTCTGTTAATCTCATCCTCAATGGAACGCTAGAGTGAAAATAATATTCATATTATTATACATGCATTACGTTGATCACAATTCAGTAAATACTGTTATAGGAAAGCTTTTAGAAAGACTATATAAACCTTGCTTCATTATATCTGTTATTCATTTCTGTGAAATCACTCATTTTCGGGGGGGGGGGGGTAATTTTTGTTGATTCTGTGGTATGAAGAATCTTATGAATTCATTTACCCTGGGCATGAAATCTTAAAATTTCATACTACATGTACAGGTTTTACAATATCACAAAATCAAATATTCTTGAACCAATATTTTATCCTCATCCCCCCAATCTCTTTTCTTTTATCATGTGTGAAAACTAAAACTGGCTATACAACATTTCTTATAACAAGAGGCCTATGGGCCTTATAGGTCACCTGAGCATTATGCAACAACTTTCCAATTATTGAATTTGATTCATGTTTTAAGCCAGATGCTATATGGCATTCACAATTTTGAAAGAGGCACCACTGATCATCATAACAATACACTTAGCAGTTGCTTAGCTTGGTTACTGAATACCCATACGCAGGGTAGGGGAACAAAAATGCATTCCAACTAATCAGTAATATTCAGCAATAAACAGTAGTGCTCCTAACACTGTGACAAAAACCCCTGACCCTAGGTCCACACATTGCACAAATTTTAAAAAGGCACCCTTAAAATTGCCTATCAAAAAATAAATAAATGTTTTATAAATACAAAGGAGCAGATTTCAAACAATTAATTCATTTTCAGTATATAAGTATAGCCCCCCCCCCAACACTGACCCTGGGGCCTTGAAATTCACAATTCTGCAAGATTAGGGCCCTTGCTCATCATAACTATATAGGTAGTTCATCTGCTTCAAACCCAGAGACAGAGAAGAAAATTTTCAAAGATTTAATGTATTTTCACTATATAATCAATAGAGCCCCACCCTAACACCAGAACCCCTGACCCTGGGACCAAAAAATTCACAATTTTGATTGAGGCACTCTTGTTCATTATAACTATGCACTTAGTTAGTTTATTTAATACCCAGGAGCAGAGAAGAAAATTTAAAGAATTCATGTATTTTCACTATATAATCAATAGAGCCCCCCCTCCCCCCTCCTAACACTAGAAGCCTTGACCCTAGGGTCATAAAATTCACAATTTTGGTTGAGGCATTCTTGCTTATCATAACTATGCACACTTAGTTAGTTTATTTAATACCTAGGAGCAGAGAAGAAGATTTTTAAAGAATTCATGTATTTTCACAATATAATCAATAGAGCCCCCCCCCCCCCCCAAAACCAGAACCCTTGACCCTGGGGCCATAAAATTCACAATTTTGGTAGAGACACTCTTGCTCATCATAACTATGCACTTAGTTAGTTTATTTAATACCTAGGAGCAGAGAAGAAGATTTTTAAAGAATTCGTGTATTTTCACTATATAATCAATAGAACCCCCCCCCACCCTTACACCAGAACCCTTGACCCTTGGGCCATAAAATTCACAATTTTGGTAGAGACACTCTTGCTCATCATAACTATGCACTTTGTTAGTTTATTTAATACCCAGGAGCAGAGAAGAAGATTTTTAAAGAATTCATGCATTTTCACTAGAGCGCCCCCCCCCCCCCCAACACCAGAACCCGACCCTGGGGCCATAAAATTCACAATTTTGGTAGAGGCATTCTTGCTCATCATAACTATGCACTTAGTTAGTTTATTTAATACCCAGGGGCAGAGAAGAAGATTTTCAAAGAATTCATGTTTTTCCACTATATATAATCAATAGAGCCCCACCCTAACACCAGAACCCCTGAACCTGGGGCCATAAAATTCACAATTTTGGTAGAGGCACTCATTCTCATCATAACTATGTACTTAGTTGGTTTATTTAATACTCAGGAGCAGAGAAGAAGATTTTCAAAGAAATAATGCATTTTCACTATATACTTAATATTTAGCCCCGCCCTAGCACTAGAACCCCTGACCCCACTGGCCCAGGGCCATGAATTTCACGATTTTGGTAGAGGACTCAATGCTGATTACAATCATGCAAACAGTTTGACTGCTTGATGTCCAGGAGTAAAGAAGATTTTTAAAGATTGCATTAATTTGAATGGTTTTGGCCCCACCCCTCAGGCCCCAGGGGGGCAGGGATCATGAAATTCACAATTTTTGTTCCCCTTCACCCATAGATGCTTTGTGCCAAATTTGGTTGAAATTGGTTCAATGGTTGCAGAGAAGAAGCTGAAAATGTTCAAATGTTAACACGCGACGCACGACACACAACACACAACACACAACACACGACGCACGTCGACGGACGAAAACGGATAGCAATAGGTCACTTGAGTTTACTCAGGTGACCTAAAAACTTACTTCTGAGGAATATGATACAGTCATGTCTGGACTTGAGAATGCCTTCATGTGTTCTATGAATGCCTTCTCCCAAGCTTCTGCCTTCTTATTCTTTTCTTCATCCAAGTGATTATTTACAATAAATGTAATGACAATGGCCTCCGATGAGTTGTGGTTATCTCCTGCAAAAATAATTTAAGTTCAAATCATAGCAAGAACAGAGGACATACAGCGTCGTGCCAAAAGTATTCGCGGAAAAATGGCGGCCGTCGTAAAACGTTCACGCTTCGCGTTTTTTCAAATCGTCCTAAATCATTATGCAATCGCTTTTTTGTATTTTGACATCATCCCCAAAACCGCGTAAGGTCAAAGTTTACCGTGATGTCATGTTTGACGTCTGCTAAAGTTAGACTACCGAATATTACGGACTGTAAACAAGATGGGTAGAAAATCAAAAGAACTGTCACTAGAGTTAAAACAGCTGATTATAGATTTGAAAGAAAACGGACATAAAGTAAGTGAGATCTCAAGAATTATGAAAATTCCCGAATCTACATGTAGATCAATTTTGAAAACGTTTCATCAGCGAAAAAGTGTGGAAAGAGCTCCTCGTTCGGGACGTCCCAGGAAAGTGTCAAAACGTGGTGAAGTAAGATTACTTCGTATGGTTAGGAAGAACCGGGGAAGTGTTTTGAAGGATATAACAACTGATTTTAATGATGGAAATTATTGTGAACCTATTAGTGAACGGACCGTCAAGCGGATTTTACATAATAACAAAATTTACAGAAGAGTAGTGAGAAAACGTATGGTTGTCAAAGAAGTAAATAGAAAGAAACGTTTAGCATGGTGTTTACTCAAACGAAGATGGACTGTTGAACAAAACTGGAAACCTATCATATTTAGTGATGAATCTCAAGTGGTTATAGGGCAAAATAATCGTGTGTATGTCTGGAGATCCGCCCAGGAATCGTACCGTCCGGAGTGCATGTATGCGATTTCAAAACCCAAAGTTTCCGTAATGATATGGGGATGCATCAGCTGGTATGGTCCAGGGACTTTATGCAAGGTACAAGGTAACATTAATGCCGATAAATATATAAATATCATTGACAACCACCTGTGGCCTGTTATTGCCCGACATTTCCCTGCAAACAACTACGTTTTTCAAGACGACAATGCGCCGGTACATAGAGCCCGTGTTGTAGAGGAATATAAACGTACAAATAATATTCGAGGTATGGTGTGGCCAGCCCAGAGTCCGGACATTAATATCATTGAAAACTGTTGGCATAGAATTAAAAGACAGATCCAAAATCACGCCGGAGATATTACCACCCCTGATCAGCTGTTCGATGTTATTTTACACACTTGGCAGAATTTCACCATAGAGTATATTCAAAACCTTTATAAATCCATCCCAAAACGCATCATGGCATGTATACGATCCAAGGGACATTTAACAAAGTACTAAAGGTAAGCGTTTGTTTTGTTTTTGTTGTATTTGGGTGACTTTTATGTTGCAAGCGCGATAACTCTCAAATCACGTCCGCCATTTTTCCGCGAATACTTATGGCACGACGCTGTACCTGCAAATTGTATATACAGAGTGCATGCAGCAAAACCTTTCTTGAAAAGTTTCCAAGCTATTATCTTGACAAAGCTGACACAGAAGTTTAAGCCTACCATCAAACCCTCCTAGTGCAATCCATGGGAAGATAGGCTGATCACTTTCTGCTAGACAGCTTATGTTCAGTCCCACAGTGTCCTGTGTTGATGCAGGTGCCCTGAAAGGAATTACAAGTCATGTGTTATCAAGAAAGTTACTCCAATTGTATGTGCATGACATAAGCTTTATACAAACATCTGATGCAAAATGAAATCCAGTTGTAGGCAACTTGAGCTACTTGTACATGCTCATGTTGCATCCCCCCCCCTCCTCCCCTTAGACAAAATGAATTCAAACAATTTGCAAATTTGACCTACTGTAAGCAATATCTTAGATGATCAAGGTAGTCAGCTAACACAAAGAAGCCATATTCATCCATTTTGACTTTATCTATTTCTGTATGGTTGTTTTGGAAGTACTGTAGAATGCTTTGGATGGTACATTTTGTGTTGTCTGGAGACAAGGGCTGAAAACAAATGTCCTCCAAAGTGACTTTTTCACCGTTGTATTCTGCTGTGATATTCTCAATGGCCAACTGTAGATCTAAAACCTGAAATGTATTTAACAAGTGATTTGCATGTATTCGGTATATTTATAATGTTAAATCACAGATTTTTGTGAGGGGCTTAATATTCTTTGTTTTCAAATTTCAAGGTATGAAGAGTCCCACTTATTTATTTCCACCACATAATACATACTTTCAAAAGTATTACTATGATCAATTCTTCAACTATTCAAATTAAAATCCCCATATACTAATATATTTTCTTCAAACCATGAAAATTTGACCCCTAGAAAATATGTGATTTTCCAGCAAGATAAAATTTTGACAATTTCTGGTTAATGTTAGATACAAATCAATCTACATTTAAAAAAAAAACAAAACACAGAAATGAATTTTTTGTGAGTATTCCATCTCAAACAATAATGAGAAAATAAAATTGTGGCATTTAAAAAATGGTACTCAGAATGTGGGGCCTTACCAAGTGAAGGAACTCCTTGTCAAAGAGGCTGGTATAGTTGACAACTTCTTCTGAGGGTGGAGGAAGCTTATGTGTGACAACGGTCTTGTTATGGGGACGAGTTATAATTACCTGCTCTGTTCTATAAAAAGGCCTGCAATATACCACACACTAGTTCATTAATTTCCTATTTCCATAAACATTATGTACATAAACATATTTTTAGTTAAAGAAGTATTAAGATTGTGAATACTTTAGGTATTCAAATATATGAAATTGAAAATAAAAATCTAGCTATATAGACTTCGTACATGTCCTGTGGTTTAATCTTTTTTACCTAGAAAACCAATTTGTTTTGTTTTTGAGGTTGAACCAGCTAGCTCACAAAATAGGTAAAATTAGGCAACAAACAAACTACATATATCATGTATATATTAACTAAATGATAGAATTTGAAAAAAAAATATCTGTCCCCAAATTTAGATATCTATAAAGTTTTGTTTGACAAATTAAGAAAATTTGATCCACGTGGAAATTGACGAAACTATTGTAAATATGTATTACAATAAATCTGAAATATTCTATACTGTACCCAAAATGAGAATCAAAATAGTCCCTCTCTGTCCTTGCCCGGCTGTCTTTGGCTGACCAGAGCTTGACCGGATCAGTGGTCACTTTGAAGACAGCAATACCAGCAGATAAGGCACCAGCTATGGCTAGACCCAACACTATTATTAGAATAGGGTGTCTTGCACAAAATGTACCCCAAGCCCGGAAAAAAGATTCTAATTTGCACTCCGTCCAAGAACCAATTTTCTCTAGGCAGTTGATATCTGCATGTGATACTTTTGGCAAATTTGACATCTGGTCTTGTGATCCATATCTGGCTCTCTTCTTTTTGTCACCATTAACACAGAAAGCTCCTGTATAATCCTCATCATCGCTGTCCAATCGTGAGTAGGTATCCATAACTCCCAAGGAGTTCCGAACCAAGACATTGTAGCAGATGACATAAATATAGAAGAAAAGATTGAAGGCCAGAAATATTATGGCAAAGACAAAGTAGTAGCAATCAATGTGTAGGATTGTACAAGGCTTTGGTTGAGGAGGAATGGGGGTACTGGAGCACAAGAAGTTTCACAATCCTGACAACTGCACGCTGATCGATTCTTGTACTGCATGTTACAGGGTGTGATGGTGTAGTTCATGGGAACGTATGTTGAATTGTGTGTTGAATTGTCAGCTACTGTGACATTATTATCCCCAATTACAAAATTAATCCCAAATGGAGTGTGGCCATTAGCCGTTGAACCCATGTAGGTGAGCCAGGATTGGGCTGTGCATTGTGCTGCTGGTCTTCCGCAGAAAATGCTGAGAGCTTTCTCATTGGCTGAGGGCATTTGGACATCTTTGCAGGAGTTGTACATTCCTTGAGCATATTCATTTGTCAGATAGTAAGCGACTGCTTTGACGTATGTTCCGTTGTTTCCATCCACTGTTCCGTTGATTCGGAGGAAATCACTCTGACTGGGACCACAGGTAAGATAGCAGTACAGGTTCAGGAAGTTGTTGTAACATGATGGACATCTTAAGAAAAATTGCTGAGGGAGACCCATGTTGGACTGAAGGGTACGTAACTGGGCAACATCACAGCATGTTTCTGTCTGGTTTCCTGGAGAAACACAATAAAACTGTATTAGGGGAATACTATATAGAAACACAAATTTTTGTGGGGATCAAATTTCACTGATTTGTTAACTAAAATGGTTTCATGGGCAATAAATTTCGTCCTTTCAAAAGCAACATTATTTGATACATGTATATAGTAATATGATAATTTCATGTGTGATTTAATTTTGTTGACACAGTTTTTGAAAACAAACAAATAAACAAAATTTAATCCACATTACAGTATTTAGCAACTACCTAATAATGGCTTTATAAGCAATGGTAATGTCAATGCTAGAAAAAATTTAACAAATGTCATAAATAATTCAATCACATTACGTCTACGTAAAAAATTGCAGTTAACCTTAAAAATGCTTACAAGAGGCACACAGGCAACAATGTTTGCTTCTCAAGCTTATATATCAATGTAAACCTTTGATCCCTTATTGTTTATTGACTTCACTTTATCCCTGCATGGCCTTTGTTACCAGTAATACCATGATACTTTGCGACATTGAGGCCCTTAATTCTTTGAGTTTGAGGCCTGTATAAGAGGCCTGTGACATAAATTTTTCACCTGTGACAAGATCTGGACAGTAGGTTTTGAGTATTTTCATGCCCTCTGGGTCCTCCATGACTTTTGAGGGTCCTTGGTACAGACAATTCTGCTTTCCTGCAGTAGTTTCTCCACACTGTCCATACCAGATACACTGCCCACTCTCAGCCTGCAATAATAAAGCTTGCACATGAATGGTCTTGAAACTGCTCTTAAATGCACCATTATTTCTGTGAAGCTGGATTTTTTTAATTTAAATGAATCCACTCAATACAAAATAATATGGATTCAAAAGTTATTTCTACGATATATGTACATCAATGAGCTAATATTTTTCAAAATAAAGTACTCATGTAAAATAACAAGTATTTGTTCACTGGGCATACATAAATAATTTAGTTACTTAAGTGTTAAGTTAATAATTTTAAAGTTTTTCTCATTAATTAAATTAGTATACCATTTCTAATTAATATAGTACTAAAAAACAAGTACAATTAGTGATGTAGATGTACAGTGTACTAATTGCAACAATTTGGACTTCTCACGTATAATCGAGTTTGAGGTGCTTAACCGTATAACGTTTTGTCATCTACTTCAGATTCACATGGCCAATTAAAAAGTGTGTAGTGGTACTATTGTAAATTTGTAATCTATAAAGTTAGTTACATAGTCTTTTCCAATTTCTGCCTTGAAATTGGCAGCATATAAACATGATAAAATATTGTTTTATAAATGTAAATCATTTATGGTGCACACAAAACAGGGCTGGCTCTTTAATACTTAAAATATTAAACAACACCTGGGTCTTGACTTCGAATAAAATAAACAATACTTTACAATTCTAAAGATTTGCATGTTCTTAAATATCACTTAATAATTATTAAATGTCAAAATCCAAACTTTAAAAAAACTTCCTTAAACTTTATGTAATAATAAACACTTTGAAATTCCTTTCACATAATATAACCATATAGTATGAACAATGAACATGATGAAAGGTAAATAATGCAGAAATGCAGTCCAGAATATGACCTACTAGACGGGGAACACATATATAATGTGGTACCAATGTTCACATATATACATGATATTCACATGTGACACTGTATTGATAGTTACAAACCCAGATAAATTAAGCTAATCATGAGAAAGTAACATTGCTCAGGTGAACAAAAGCCTGTTGAACTTATTTATAATCTTATCGAAAATATTTGTCTATCTTGACCAGATTATCTGATTAGGTCAATGCTTAATAATGATATTATATAATATACATTACATGCATTGAATATATTGCATAAATTTCTATTGCAAATGAAAGAAAGATTTCCTAAACTCAAATCTATATTGAAAACCATTAATCATATTCTATACTTAAATTTGTACTGCTGATACATGCATGTATAACTTGTCAATGAAATGCAATTTTATAGAACCATCTACATCAACATGTCAATTAATTTGGATATTTCACAGAACTTGGAACACAGGATTACCCCTGATATCTCATTTATATATCTAAAAAGAAATAGTATAATAAATTTTAATGGTAAACCATAGACAGATCTGAATTCTTAGGCAAAGAGTCCTGGCTGCAAGTATAAATATTGATGATACACTGTTCTTCTAAATTTATGAACAATGTTGAAGGTTCTCTAAGAATACAATTAACTGGCTATCAGTGATTGATGAAGCATGGATCGTAGGGCTGTCACGGGTACCCGAAATGACCCGGAACCGCGGAACAATTAATTTGGGTCGGGTACAATTCCGTTTTTCTGGAATTCGGATCGGTTCCGATTTGTATAGTAGAGAAGATTTTACTATAAAAATGGCGTCAAAAACGAGAGATTTGTTAGTACACTACCATTATAAGGTGATTTAAATAATTTGGTACAATTGTTTTCTAGTCAGGAAACTACTTTAAACTTCTTATAATGTTGTTATTTCTAAGATTAAAAGAAAATATTCTTTTTGTTGTTGAAAATAATACAAATCATGAGCTTTTATTCCATTACCTACCCGAACCGAAAAACCCGAAAACGAACCTTAAAAAAATCAGAACCGACCCGACCCGAAAAATTTTGGAACCGTGACAGCCCTAATGGATCCCCATTCTTGTTTTTAAAAAATTTCCTTCAAAATTTCATGCACAATACAACTTGACTTGCAAAACACCAGGAATTAATTGTTTCCTTTTAGATTAAAAAAAGACAAGGATTAAAATTTTATTGTTTTTCTACTATGCACTTAATATCAATATATTCATTTGGGGAAAAAGTTACCTTATCTGAATTGGGAAAGGGACCTTCTAACAGCCCCAGTTATAGAAAATTGACAGCCCTGTGATGAAAGATATATATTCTGGTAAATAAATTTCATGGTTTTAAACCAGTCATATTTAGTATATGTCCAATAAACATTTTTAAACCATGCTTATCAAAACAAATTACTAGACTGTACAAATTATTGTTGTTTTTTATATTTTGTTTGAAAATCTTTCTATTATAACTGTGGGAGTGTGTATAAATCACAGCTTTCTACTAGCTTAATTGGACTAGCGGGTTAAGTTAACCTTTTGGTTCATTCAGTAGAGCACTGGACTTGTATGCCAGAGGTGAGAGGTCCCAGCTTCAATCCCAAGCAGAGGCACTTAAACTAGATAAACTGTGTTACATTCGGTGCCAACATTGGTACCCATGCAGGTATTCTCTGGTGGGTGAAAGTTATTGTAAAATTGCTTATTGTGAGGCAAAACATAACACGTGTGGTTATTTATTCTATATACACTATACTGTATTATATATACACATTTATTCTGACTAAACTTTCACACAGAGTAAAATTTTCCCATGCTCTCCAATTTATAATATAAACAATGTTGGCTTTAGCTTCACAAACATAAACATACTGTAAGAACTTTATGGCTCACTGTCAGATTCAATTACAGATAATTATTTCAGTATGAATGGTTTCAATGGACATTACATCTATTGTCCCTTAAACTTTGCCCAACAGACACTGAAACTCTGAAAGAGATGAGGATATCTCATTCTGATGAGGGAGACAATGTGTTAGCATGTGAATCACAACTTCCTTCTAGCTTGGCCCAGCGGGTTAACCCTTAATTTAGCTCAATTGGTAGAACACTAGATTGACATGCCAGGGGCTCTGAGTTCAATCCCAAGCGGGGGCATGTACATGTACACTTCTGTGTAATTGCTACACATATTTGAATATAACTGCAAGTGAAATATGTTTGTGACATTAATTTATATTTGAAATATTTCAGAAATGAAAACTACATATAGTTTTCTAAGACAGTTTCATTTAATGTTTTAGTTTTGGCATTTCATGGTCCTCAATATAATTTTATTATTTTCATTGAGATATGGGAGGGGCACAGTATTCAACCACATCCCAAATGGCCAAAGACACTCGGTCCTTGAGATCATGATAAGAATCTCTGTCAAGAGCCGATTGCCTGCACTTATTATTGTTGTTAGGAATATCATAATATATGTACAACCAAATAAGTACTTTATTGTTATTTTTCCTGTCCTCTCCTTCTGGTTTCAACCACCTATCGACCTAACTCCTTGTAAATCTCCTTATGGGGTATCGCCAATTCGCCATACACAGAATATTGTAATAATACGACAGTCAAAACTGAAGAATAAGACAATTGGAAGAGTTCAAGAATAAAATCTGGTCAAATGAAAGTGAAGGTAGGCCTACCTTTGTAATCGCAACTCCAGTCCAACACAGACAAATCACTAGAAGCTGAAAATATGCCAACATTTCGAAGATTTTGCCCCCAAGAGCAACAGCAGCTTCTAGGTAAGTGACAGCAAACTAAGTGGAAGATAATTGTTTGAACTGAACCTTGGACCTAGTGAGGCTAGTTACATAGTAACTCCAAACGCTGATTCAATCATGTCATGAGATGGTCCGATCAACAACCGGTCTTTCAAATTTAAGATTTTAATATGTTACAAAACGACTCTTTCAAAATAGTCTAGAATTTATCTTTTTTAAGTATCACTATAAAATGAATATATCATAATTATTTTTAAGTCAATATTAGTTTGGTTCAATATTTCAAAGTGCTTATATTTGTAATATTACTTTTTTCGTTTTTTGTAAATAGTATTCCTAAATTTACAGAACAAATATGGCTTACCCGTACGGACAGGTGCGTACTTCGAAGTGAAATAAATGGCAGTGTTTTCGACGGAACAGAGTTAAATTCATTGATAAGCAGATTCGTGTGATTTTTATGTTATTTTAAATTTGATTGAACACTGCATTTTACATAAGCATACAGAAAACATTGCCATTTACACCTTTTGGCTGTACTTTAAAATTTGCTGCTGCTGCTGCTGATTAACAAAGAACACACCCCCTCATGCTTAATGGCAATTTAGACATATGTATAAATGTATTCCTGCTTAAAGAAAGCATGTGTTTTATTTCATTTTTCAACCACCGGTAAAAATCTTAGGGTACTTCCTTGAAAAATTGTTTGATGGAGTACGTATGGTAAAATATTATGACACTTTGTACCAGGAAGTTCACTTAAACAAGACACAAGTGTTAATACTTACAGTACAATACTTAGCTGCAGAACTGTAGCTCTCCGAAAAAATATTTTGACAGACTGGAGAGCTACAGTGCCTCCTATTGTGCTCAAAAAGTTGCGCTTGGTTATCATGGTTATGGATTCTTCCAAATTCTTACCTTAATTCCAAAAAAATTAGATTTCAAAAAAATTTGTACTCCTCTATCAAGTACTTTCATAGTTGACATCTACACAAAGCGCATTGGGCCGAATTATCTAGCAAATCAAAAAAGGCTGTATAAATAGGCGAAATTTTTGATGATCTCGATTTCAGGGCCAGGAGGGCTATTAACAATTAAAAGGAATGTTTTATTGTGGAAACAGTGAAAAAATATGTTAGGGACACACTGTTAGTAATATTTTGAGATGATAGTTTTAAAAACATGGCGAAATAAATCAAACAGCGCACTTTTTTGTGCGCTATAAATATACAGTTTTTTCAATGGGTGGCACTGTAGCTCTCCTGTCTGTCAAAATATTTTTTCGGAGAGTTACAGTTCTGCAGCTATACAATACATGTACAGTGGACCTTCAGATATCCGGACGCCAGATATCCGGATGCTTCAGTATCCGGACGATTTTTCATCGGAACGAAATTTTTAAATGTTATTTTGTCTTGTTTAACTGGTGATTCAGATATCCGGATGCTTCACATATCCGGACAAATTGATTGGGAACCAAAGCGTCCGGATAAATGAGGGTCCACTGTACTCTGTTCAGGTTAAAGACTAATTCAGATTGTAAAAGTCAGATTTACTTCATTTAAAACTTTTTATAGCGAGCGCAATGAGCATCACTGAGCTGCCTTTGTGAATTCCGCGTCATATGACGTCACAGTCTAGGTTGTGTCTCGTACAATTTGACGTTTGTAGAGGTGGATCAATAATCAAATGTAAGCTTGTATAGGACTGCACTCCCCCCAACGGTCACACCCTAAAACATTAGACCTAGCATGATCATGATGATAGTTTACTTTGTTTATCTTGTTTTAGTGAACTGGTACATTTGTATATACCATTTTTCAGGGACCACCAGGAGGAGGATATGGGGCACAGCCTCAGCCAGGATATGGGGCTCCCCCAGGACCAGGGTATGGGGCTCCAGGATTTGGAGGTCAGCCCCCACCCCCGGCTGGATTTGGAGCTGGAGGTTTGTTTATTTTATTATTTATACAACAAACATGAACATGGTAAACATTTTAAAGTAAGAATGAGCTATTAATGTTGATTTCTTAATGACAATATCCTGTTTTACACAATCTGCTCTTGATGTAGATGTAGTCTTAATCATATATAAATATATTTGATTCTAAGTGTATACATTTATAGGTTTTGTTGGTCAGCCTCAGATTGACCCCCAGGTCCAGCAGTGGTTTATGACCGTAGACTCTGACCGCAGTGGACGCATCACTGCACACGAGTTACAGCAGGCTCTGGTGAATGCCAACTGGTCACACTTCAACCCAGAAACCTGTAGATTAATGATGGGTAGGACATGGGTATACCTTGGTGCGGTGTCCACAGTGTATTACAATATTTCTTTGAAATTGTAAAAAATAATTCTCATAAGTAATAAATTGTAAGTTTGTAGACCAAGAGATAGCACATGTAGATATATGTGCAGTGTATTTTATTACATGATCAAAATTATGTAGACCATACATGTATATTGTATGTGTTTGGAATTCCATTGAATATATAGATAAGATTATTGTTCAGAAAGAACAACATAATATCATGAATCATAACAAGTAATTGTAAGAGTTCCTTCCATGTGTCTCAAAACATGTATTTTGTTAATGAAGATCAAACTATCAAGTGAAAATAAATTTTACTTAATAGGTTTGTTTGACAAAGATATGAGTGGCCAAATTGAACTTCATGAATTCCAAGCCTTATGGAATTATATACAACAATGGAAAGGAGTTTTTGAACAGTTTGATCAAAACAGATCTGGAGCCATAGACTTTAATGAATTGTGTAATGGTTAGTAAATTGAGTTTTTCTTGTATAAATGAATGGTGAACCAAATGAATTACAGAATATGCTGTAAAAAATCTTGGCAATGTATGCTTTTCATCCAGTCAAAGAAAGCAGTATTATCAGATTTCTTACACATGCTCAAAAATACTGTAAAATCACCAATTTTCGTGGTTTAATTTTCGTTGTTTTCAAGGTATGGAGAGACCCATGAATTTACTACCACCACGAAATGGAAAATTTATTATGCATTATTACTATACATTGTCCAACCACGAAATCAAATCCCCTCAAACTATAATTTTTTCTTCAAACCTGGAAAATTTGACCTCACGAAAATATGTGATTTCACAGTGTAACAGCGTGTATGTTCCTTGTTAGGAGGACAAACTTGCAGATCAAATTGACAGAAGACAACAATTGGTTTGAAAATGTATGTAGATTCAATTGAATATACCATAGGTCTGTCAACTGCAAACAAAATTAATAAAAAGGAATAATTATTTTTGTATTTCCACAGCCTACAGACAAATGGGATACAACCTAAGCCCCCAGTTTGCTCAGACAGTCGTTGCCAAGTTTGACATCATGGGTCGCAGGAGCCTAACGCTGGATAACTTCATTCAGTCCTGTGTCATGTTGAAGTCGCTGACTGATGCCTTCAGATCCCGGGATCCCTCGGGAACGGGAACAGTCAGGATGGGATACGAGGACTTTATGACTTTAGCTGTTTTTAACAAAGTATAGATAAAAACTAAGGTGTAGGAATTTACTCTTATTATTATTAACCAAATATTTATGATAATTAATTTGTTTCCTTCAAAATCTGTTATTCCGCTTTTTGTTGAAGTTTCCCTTACATTTTAGTCATTTATTTATGACCATCAACTCATGTCCTTCCTTGTTAAATCTTGAATCTTTTGTTTTTGAAACATTGTTCTGTAAGTAGTGGTTGGCACTGTTACATGTTTCATACTATGTATGAAGATTGTAATTATTATTTAAAAAATAATTTTTTGTTTTTTTCTGCATGATTATGTACAGAAGTAATGCACAGGGAAAAACCATCTTCTTCCTTTTTACTTCAAATCAAATGTTAGATGTCAATAGTTGTATCAGAGGAAAGGTTGTTACAATGCAATTTTTAACATTTGATGTTCCACTGTGAAACATCCTTATGGAAAAACATCCTTCTCTTTAGTAGTTAGCCGAAATTAAGATTCCACTGTTTTTTTGCCGGAGTTTCAACTTCCTATAAAGATAGTTATTATCAGACAATGAATAACATTTTTTAACTTTAAGTTTAAGTTAATAAGTGTAACTAAAATATCTTTAATTCTATTTCTATTAACACATATAAAAAATGTATAATGCTTTTGTGCATTCGCATTTGACAGTTATGCTTAGTTGTATTACATAAATATATTAAAATGCCTGTTGAAATTATTATCTTTTTTATTAATTTTACCTCTTTGTAACTTATAGCTATCAAGGTGGGTACTAAATGCTTTTTGTGGCAATATGTAACTTTGTATTATTTTCTGGAAACATTGTGCTGACTACAGTCTAATAAAGTAGACATGTATGGATTTTACAATTATTTCTGTATATTTCATTTTTTTTTTATATGATTATTATTTTTAAAATTTTATAATATGTGTTGTCTATACATGTATTTTACAAAGTTTTCGAACACACAAATCAATTTTTTGAATAGCCCTGTGCTTGATACAATTTCTTTTTTTTTCTTTTTAAATTCTGAAACAAATTGATATTAAAGTATTCTGTTTAGGAATCTGTATGATCAGTCAAAATAAGAATATAAATGTAGTAAATCATTTGAAACATGATCTTTTCTTGTGATTTCTTTATTACTTGTTTATACCAAAATACTAATTATCTCCTTGCAACAGAGTTGTAAGTGATATAGTCAGGCAATCTTGTGTGTGTGTGTACATGTTTGCTTGAAGGTATATGTCTTGTGCAAAACGGAAAATGCGTAATTTCCATTGGGATCCATGTCAATGAACTCTTAATAAATTTTATAGATTTTGAGAGAGAATGCTCTGCTTAGGGGTGCCCTTGTTGTAAATGATACATTTGTCACAACCTCCTAATTACATCAGTCATATTGGTAACCATAGTTTACATTTAGGTATATTCATGTACCGTATATTTGTGGGTGACTGGACAAAGGTTAATAATACCTACTCACTATAAAGAGAGAACCATGTTTTCTTATTTTATTGTAGTATTTGATTACAATGTAAAACAAAAACAATGTAAAGCATGATTATAGATAATCACTTGAAGCATTGCAAAATTGACAGAGGCTACATGTGTATAGACCTTCATAAAGACCTATGTGGCTTAAGGGGTTACATGTACGTTTTTTTAACAAAATTTTGTGTTCAAACTGCATGTTAAATCAAAGAAACAGTCATGGTGAAACATACATGTACATGTATATATACTCAAAGCCAAACACCCTTGAGGATCTACATTAGGAATTAGCCGAGAAATTTGGAAAGTTATACCCGACATATGTAGGGATCACTAAATAAGAGAAGATGTGAACTCGTGATTAAACAAAGTAGATGTCATGTAGAACATGTGTGCTGTAATTAACAGCATTATTTTATTTTGAGAGATGGTTATTTTATAGAATGCTGAGAAAATTTGTGGCATGTATTGTTCTAACCATTATTTCTCTTATTTGCGATTTGGTAGTTGGTATCCATCTGGTACAATTAGTTTTCATAGGCGTAGTCACAGGGGGGGGGGGGGGGCAGCGGGGGCACTAGCCCCCCCACTTTCAGATCTGGAGGGCAAGAGTATGTTGTGCCCCCCCCCCCACTTAATGTAGAACAAAATCACAGCTATGTTGAAACAATATTAAACCTCATTTTATGGCAAATGTATTTTATTTTCATCAACAACTGAGTAAGCATTTCTCTTGAAGTAATAGTTGTATACTATAGTAATGCAATATAGTAATTAAATCTGTCAAGACCTCTTGTGTT